>NC_133129.1:96661068-96961068 GCF_048418815.1 Hemitrygon akajei | reverse complement strand
GCAAGCTGTTGCCCTTGTAGCAAGCTCCCCTCTCTGCGCAACTGAGGCACCCAAAGGAACGGCAGAGACCGATACAGTTTGGTAGCAGCAGCATCACAGGAGTCAATATTGAACTCAGCGTAGGACTGCCTTAGGGACTCCAGCCCTGGATTTTTCCCTCGGGGTTTACTCCCGAAGCCGACCCCGTGAGTGGGCAGCCAAGGGTGAGATCAGCGTTTTCCTTCTCCTAGATGAGCTGCCAACCATGGCTGATGAGCCCAATCTGTCCAAAGCAACTGGTTTTAAGGCACCAGTAACCTGCCTTTGTCCCTTTTCCTGTCAGTAGAAACAGTTCTGCTGGGCTTAGTTGCCAAGCCAGGAGGCCAGTGTCTGGACTTGTTTGTCAGGGGCTATTTGAGTCACACACCATTGGGAGCATTTAATAGATAGTGGGAGCTTGTCCCCATTACCACCCTCAGATATAACAACCTTAAGGAACAGTGTACAGTTTAGAAGCCCCTACGAGGGAGAGAGCAAAGGTGCCCTACCCTTTGGAACAAGGGCAGGGCAAATAAGGGAGCTCCCATGGGGAGAGCTCCCTCAGTACAGTCACCATGGCTGTGTTAGTTTTAACTTAGTTATGGAGAAGACCATAACATACAAGAGCAGAATTAGGCCATTTGGCCTATTTCATCATGCCTGATTTATTTTCCACCCAACCTCATTCCTCTGCCTTCTCCCCATAACCTTTGACACCCTTATTAATCAAGAACCTGTTAACTGCTGTTTTAAATACACCCAAAGACTTGGCCTCCACAGCCACCTGTGGCAATGAATTCTGAAGATTCACCACCCTCCAGCTAAAGAAATTCCTCCTCATCTCTGCTCTAAAGGGACACCCTTCTATTCTGAGGCTGTGCCCACTGGTCCTAAACTCCCCCACTGTAGGAAACCTCCTCTCCACACTCACTCCATCTGTGCCCTCTGGTCCTAAACTCCCCCACTATAGGAAACCTCCTCTCCACACTCACTCCATCTGTGCCCTCTGGTCCTAAACTCCCCCACTATAGGAAACCTCCTCTCCACACTCACTCCATCTAGGCTTTTCATTGTTCAATCAGTTTCGAAGAGATCCCAACTTGTTCTTCTAAAATCCAGTGAGTACAGGCCTGGAGCCTTCAAACGCTCCTCATATGTTAACCCTTTCATTTCCCAGATCATTCACACAAACCTCCTCTGGATCCTTTCCAGTTCCAACACACCTTTCCTTAGATAAGGGGTGCAATTTGTTCACAATACTCCAAGTGCAGACTGGCCCATACCTTGTAAAGCCTCAGCAAAGTAGAGATTTGGTCCATGGATTCAGTTTCGAAATCAAGGAAAGGCAAATGCTAATGGTATTAGACAATAGTTGATTGGAGTAGACTGTGGACAAAGGGGTGTCTGTCAAAGTGAGATATTATACAAAAAGGGAAATACGAGAGGTTTAAGGTCAGAGAGTTCCTATTACAGTGGAAGCCAAGGCAGCAGGTAGGCAAGTTTTATGAAGAAGTAACCAAGAAGGTTGATAAGGGGGGATTGGTAGATGTGGTCTGTAAAGACTTCAGTAAGACCATGGTGAGGTGAATGGGATCTGGGGTGATGTTTATGAGTTTCTCAGATACATTCTGTGGTCACTTTATTAGGTACCTTCTATACCCAATAAAGGGGCCACTGAGTGTGTGTTTGTGCCTTCTGCTGCTGTAGCCCATCCACTTCAGGGTTCAACGTGTTCTGCACTCCACTGTTGTAACGTGTGGTTATTTCAGTTACTGTCGCCTTCCTGTCCCTTGAACCAGTCTGGCCATTCTCCTCTGACCTCTCTCATTAACAAGGTGTTTTCACCCACAGAACTGCTGCTCACTGGGTATTTTTTTGTTTTTCACACCATTCTCTGTAAACTCTAGAGATTGTTGTGCATGAAAATCCCAGGAGATCAGCAGTTTCTGAGATACTCAAACCACCCCATCTGGCACCAACAAGCATTCCACGGTTAGTCAGTCAGATCACATTTCTTCCCCATTCTGATGTTTGGTCTGAACAACAACTGACCCTCTTGACCACATCTACATGCTTTTATGCATCGAGTTGCTGTCACATGATTGACTGATTGGATATTTGCGCTAATGAGTAGGTGTACCTAATAAAATGGCCACTCGGTATAGGCATGTGAAGGTGCAGAGAATGGAGGGATATGGACATTGTTTAGGTGGAAGGGATTTAGTTTAGTTTGATATAGAGTTGCACAGCTCAGAAATAGGCCATTTGGCCCAGCTTCCCCATGCTGACCATCTGAGCTAGACCCATTTGCTGTGTCCCTCTAACCCTTTCCCGTCCATGTAACTGTCCGAGCCTTTCAGATGCTGTTATTGTACCTGTCTCAGCCAGTTGCTCTGGCAGCTCGTTCTTGAAACTCACTGCGCTATGGGTGAAAAAGTTGCCCATCAGGTCCCTGTTAAATGTCTCCCATCTCACCTAAAACCTGTGCTGTCTTGTTCTTGATTCCCCAAGCCTGGGAGAAAGCCCACGTGCGCACACCCTGTCTACACCTATTTCAATCTCTATCATGTTATCATACATCCCTGTAAGGCCACCCCTCATCCTCCTACTACTTACTGTCTGTTACCTCACTGGTGTTTAGGGGCAGCAATGAAGGTCCTCCCCCTCTGTTGGTGTTCAGGGCTTCCTTCATCGTGACCGTAGTTTTCTCTCGGTTTTCACTACTGTCAGTCATGGAAGTCCTGGGTGGAGACTCAGGAATAACATCACACTCAGATGTAGAAGGATTCTTCATTGCTGTTTCTGTTTGTTCGACCAGTCAGGGTTGTAAGTCCTAAGCTGAACCCCCATACAGGTACCTGGATGACCAGTGCATCACTCTTAGTCTGATCTCTACCCTTTCACCTGGTTGGCATGGGTGGCCCTACCAAGAGCCAAAACATAAAGCCTTGACTCCAGCCAACACGGCTCTCCGGGCCATTGAGGCACACACAACTCCAAACCACAACAAGGTTGTAGTTCTCAGTCTCCTACACTCCAATAAAAAAAGTCCTAACCTGGGTGGCAGGTGGAGATATGTCTCTTCCAAAGGAGGTGTGAGGTGCTCCTTCCCTCTGCTCGCCTGCAGCTCACCCTTGGGTGAGGTGTAGTAGCTACTTAACAACCTCCCCCCCCCAACCAATCAGGGTCACATGATGCCGTGGGAGCAGGTGGTGAATGGTCGTACGAGCAGCCGGTGCAGATCACAAGTCCTGGTTATGCGACCACTGACACCAGGCAGACAATCTCTGAAGAGTATTGATCATGGCTGGGGTCACCCGTCTTGTAAAGACATTGGCCAGAAGAAGGCAATGGCAAACCACTTCTGTAAAAAAATTTGCCAAGGACAGTCATGGTCAAAGATCATAATTGCCCACATCACATGACACAGAACATAATGATGATGATGATAATGAAGACAAACCTACTTGACCTCTCTCCATTCCTCAGTCCTTTGAGTTTTGACAGATCTCCTCTGCACTCATTTCTGCTTAATGTCACCTATCCTTGGTATAGAGACCAAAACTGATCACAATATTCCAAATGCAGTCTTCCCAATGTCTTGTTGAACTGCAACGTAATGTTTCTTCTACAGAATGTTAATTTAAAATGCTGCCTGGCCTGCTGAGTTCCTCCGGCATTTTGTGTGTTGCTACGAAATTAACTGATTGTGTCAGAGTGAGGGCCAGTTCTTGTACTGTAGAGTTCCATGATCTTTGTACTTTCACAGTTGCTTTTACTTAAACATGTACTGGCATGCAAAACCTTTACCTTTGTGTCCTGGTATGAAAACAGCTTTTGAACCATGCTGATGAGGCTCAGAATGAGTCTTGCCTACCGTATAATGCTTACAGTGTCCCCACCCCACCCCGCCACCACCATTCCCTGTACATGACGCATCCAGCTAAACACTCCCTGCCCACCACTGTCAGAACTTCGCCATGGACGGTCCCTGGCCCGGCTGCAAAAGGAGGAGGGTTGGGCATGAGACTAGCAACCCTGTCCCAGAGCTACAGAAATACATCTGATACCTGCAGGATCTCTGGAGTTTAATCTATCGGAGGATCTCTCCTGGGATCAGCACAATAGTGCCATCACAAAGAAGGCATAACAGTGCCTCTAATTTCTTAGAAGTTTACGTAGATTCGGCACGTCACCAAAAACTGACAAACAGGGTGAATCAAACTGTACATGAGGGCCTGGTCTGGAAACACCAGTGCCCAGGAATGGAAAAGGAGTGGATATAGCCCAGCCCATCACAAGAAAAGCCCTCCCCACCACTGAGCATCTTTACATGGAGAGCTGCCACAAGCAGCATCCATCATCCAGGCCATGCTCCCTTCTCACTAGTGCCATCGGGCCATCGGGCAGCTCCTGCACAGTTAGTTCAGACGCCTGAACCAGTGTGGATAACTTCACTCATCTCAACACTGAACTGGGTCTGCAACCTATAGACTCACTTTCAAGGACTCGACAACTCATGTTCTCAGTGTTATTTGCAGTTTGTCTTCTTTTACACATCAATCTTTTAATCAGTCTTTGTTTATCTATATTTAATTATTTAATGCCTGTCATGCCACTAGTGTTTAGGACAGCAGTGAGTGTCCTCCATCTCTGTCTGTCCTCGGCCATCTTCTCTATTGTGCCCCAGGTGTAGCTCAAGGTCCTCATTTCTGACTCTGTGCTACGGTGCCAAGTTGCCTTTGGTCTCCTGTGCTTCCTCCACCCTTCAGGGGCCCAGTGAAGTGTTGTCTTGTTGATGGAGTTGCCTCCCTTCTCATCACGATCCCACTCCATCTCCAACGTTCCCTCATGATGATTGTGGCCATGTCCTCTTGGTGACATTGAAGGAGTAGGGCATGGTTAGAGATCTTCCTCGGCCAGAAAATGGGGAGGATCTTCTGGAGGCTCACAGTGCAGAATGACAACAGCTTAGCAAGGTCATTCTCCATTAGGCACCAGCATTCTGACCTGTACAAAATTGTGGACAGAACACAATTCTGGTACAGATTCACCTTGGTGTGGACGCTGTATGTGGTTATTCATGCAGAGTTTTTCATAAAATTCTATTCTATTTCTTTTTTCCTGTCAGTGCTCACAGGAAAATGAGTGTCAGGGTACTTTCTGGCAGCATGCTAACTGTCCACTGTGCACTGTTGTTTAGGCCCTCCATCTTTGTCCCATCACACCCAGATGTAGAAGGATCCTTCATTGCTGTTTCCATAACTATTTTATTTTTGACCAGTCAGGGTTGTTAGCCCTGAGCTGAACCCCCGAACCTGGAGGACTGGTGGATCACTCTTAGTCTGACCTCTACCCTTTGACCTGTTTGGCATGGGTGACCCTTCCAAGAGCCAAAGCATAAAGCCCAGACAACACGGCCCTCCGGGTCATTGAGGCTCACAAGCCTTCAAAACTAATGATCCTCTTGGAGTTGTATGGCAGCATTTACTGCAGGCCCTTTGGCCCATCTAACCCATGCCAAACTGTTATTCTGGCTTGCCCCACCGACCCGCAGCTGTGATACTCAGCCAATGGATGTACTTCGATCATTGATCAGACACCTGACAGCTTGAACAACTCACACTGTTTTATTTTTTTTGGTTTCCAGCAACTGAAGATATTAGTATTTCATGAACAGCTTTGATCATCCAGATCCTTCCATGTCTCTCGGGCCAGTTCCCAGTCCACAGAAACCAGGGCGACTCCTTCAACAGGAAGGCCCAGACTTCCTTCCCAACATTCAGAATGACCCGCAGGGTGTCTGGGGCTCCTCCGAGACGTGCCGCCCAGCAACCCCCGATTGAACCCGAGCCTAATCCACAATGACCCATTAACCCACCAACCGGTACGTCTTCGGACTACGGGTGGAAACTGGAGGGTCCACAGGAAACCTACACAGTCACAAGGAGAAGTGGGACAGACAGACAGCCTCTCCAATGATGTACAGGGTTCTCCTGGGTCAGGGTCTGCAGAACCAGGGGCCCCAGGTTCAGAACAGATCGGCCTTCCTGGACAAAGACGAGCTTCCCCGAGGGGGTGGCAAACCTTTGAAATACTCTCCCCAAGAAGCTGTTTCACTGAGTGTTTTCGGGGTGGAGATTGATGGTTTTGTTGGTAAATGTGAGGTCATTCACTTTGGAAGGAAAAATGAAAGAGCAGATTATGATTTAAGTGGTAAAAGATTGCAGCGTGCTGCTGTGCAGAGGGACTTGGGAGTGCTTGTGCATGAATCACAAAAGGTTGGTTTGCAGGTACAGCAGGCTATCGAGAAGGCAAATGGGATGTTGGCCTTCATTGCTATTGGGATTGAATTTAAGAGCAGGGAGGTTATGTTACAACTGTACAGGGTACTGGTGAGGCTGCACCTGGAGTACTGTGTGCAGTTCTGGTCTCCTTACTTGAGGAAGGATATACTGGCTTTGGAGGAGATGCAGAGGAGGTTCACAAGGTTGATTCAAGAGATGATGGGGTTAGACTATGAGGAGAGATTGAGTCGCCTGGGACTGTACTCACTGGAATTCAGAAGAATGTGAGGAGATTTTGTAGAGACGTATAAAATTATGAAAGGGATAGATAAGATAGAGGCAGGAGAGCTGTTTCCCCTGATAGGTGAGACTAGAACTGGGGGAGTAGATTTAGGACAGAGATGAGGAGGAACTGCTTTTCCCAAAGAGTGGTGAATCTGTGGAATTCTCTGCCCAATGAAGCAGTGGAGGCTACCTGAGTAAATATATTTAAGATGATTTAGAGTAATTAAAGGTTCTGGGGAGAAGGCAGGTTGGTGGAGATGAGCCCATGGCCAGATTGATCATGATCTTATTGAATGGTGGAGCAGGCTCGACGGGCCAAATGGCCGACACCTGCTCCTATTCTTTGTGTTCTTATCCTTTTCTTTGGATGTTTACTTGTGTGTCGACACTGGGGTAGGTAGATTCGAGCCTCTGGAACCCCCCTCCCGGCCTTGCCTCACTGCGGTGGAACGAGTGAAGGAGTGATCAACATGAAGCTGCGGTCTTGACAGGCGATGGGAGAGGTCAACCACCACCAGCTCTGGACGGAGAACAGTGGTAAGGAGTAGGTAGACAGCTCATCATACACTCCCCCAGCCCCAAGGAAACGGGGTAAGGTGCGAGAAATGGGGGGGAGAAAGCGGGGGCTGTGCATGAAAAGTGCAATGCATAGCAAGACACTAAACTACGCGTCGCTCATTCTGCGCCTTCTCCCCACTGTCGTCGCGGGCACCAGGCCACTCTGGCACGTGGATGAGAGGAGGGACTTCAGGGGCCCATCACACCAAGGGTATGATTTCCGGACTGACAGAAACATCCTTTTGGTGTCCTGAGAGAGAACAAAGGGGAAAGTTATGTAGGATAACATTTTTACACATTAAAAGAGTTCTGGGAAACGTGTCGATTTTTTACAGGGGGTCCCGAGGAGTGTGTCAGTATTTACAGGGGGTCCCGAGGAGTGTGTCAGTATTTACGGGGGGTCCCGGGGAGTGTGTCAGTATTTACGGGGGGTCCCGGGTAGTGTGTCTGTATTTAAGGGGGGTCCCGGGGAGTGTGTCAGTATTTACGGGGGGTCCCGGTGAGTGTGTCAGTATTTACAGGGGGTCCCAGGGAACGTATTGGTACTTATGGGGGTCCCAGGAAGTGTACCAGTTTTTTGCAGGGGTTCCCTGGGGAGTGTGTCAGTATTTATAGTGTGTCTCAGGGAGTGTGTCAGTATTTACAGGGGCACTAGGGAGGGTGTCAGTATTTACAGGGGTTCTCGGGGAGTGTGTCAGTATTTACAGGGGTTCCCGGGAAGTGTGTCAGTATTTACAGGGGTCCCGGGGAGTGTGTCAGTATTTACAGGGGTTCCCGGGGAGTGTGTCAGTATTTACAGGGGGCCCTAGGGAGGGTGTCAGTATTTACAGGGGTTCCCTGGGGAGTGTGTCAGTATTTATAGTGTGTCTCAGGGAGGGTGTCAGTATTTACAGGGGCACTAGGGAGGGTGTCAGTATTTACAGGGGTTCTCGGGGAGTGTGTCAGTATTTACAGGGGTTCCCGGGAAGTGTGTCAGTATTTACAGGGGTCCCGGGGAGTGTGTCAGTATTTACAGGGATTCCCGGGGAGTGTGTCAGTATTTACAGGGGGCCCTAGGGAGGGTGTCAGTGTTTAGAGGGGTTCCCTGGGGAGTGTGTCAGTATTTATAGTGTGTCTCAGGGAGGGTGTCAGTATGTACAGGGGTTCCCTGGGGAGTGTGTCAGTATTTACAGGGGTTCCCCGGGGAGTGTGTCAGTATTTACAGGGGTTCCCTGGGGAGTGTGTCAGTATTTACAGGGGTTCCCAGGGGAGTGTGTCAGTATATACAGGGGTTCCCCGGGGAGTGTGTCAGTATATACAGGGGTTCCCCGGGGAGTGAGTCAGTATTTATAGTGTGACTAAGGGAGTGTGTCAGTATTTACAGGGGGCCCTAGGGAGTGTGTCAGTATTTACAGGGGTTCCCAGGGGAGTGTGTCAGTATATACAGGGGTTCCCCGGGAAGTGTGTCAGTATTTACAGGGGTTCCCCGGGGAGTGTGTCAGTATTTACAGGGATTCCCTGGGGAGTGTGTCAGTATTTACAGGGGTTCCCTGGGGAGGGTGTCAGTATTTACAGGGGTTCCCAGGGGAGTGTGTCAGTATTTACAGGGGTCTCGGGGAGTGTGTCAGTATTTACAGGGTTCTCGGGGAGTGTGTCAGTATTTACAGTGGGGTCCTGGGGAGTGTGTCAGTATTTACAGGGGGGTCCCGGGGAGTGTGTCAGTATTTACAGGGGTTCCCAGGGAGTGTGTCAGTATTTACAGGGGGTCCCAGGGAGTGTGTCAGTATTTACAGGAGTTCCCTGGGGAGCGTGACAGTATTTATAGTGTGTCTCAGGGAGTGTGTCAGTATTTACAGGGGTTCCCTGGGGAGTGTGTCAGTATTTATAGTGTGTCTCAGGGAGTGTGTCAGTATTTACAGGGGTTCCCGGGGAGTGTGTCAGTATTTATAGTGTGTCTCAGGGAGTGTGTCAGTATTTACAGGGGATCCCTGGGGAGCGTGTCAGTATTTATAGTGTGTCTCAGGGAGTGTGTCAGTATTTACAGGGGCCCTAGGGAGGGTGTCAGTATTTACAGGGGTTCCCTGGGGAGTGTGTCAGTATTTATAGTGTGTCTCAGCGAGTGTGTCAGTATTTACAGGGGCCCTAGGGAGGGTGTCAGTATTTACAGGGGTTCTCGGTGAGTGTGTCAGTATTTACAGGGGTTCCCGGGAAGTGTGTCAGTATTTACAGGGGTTCCCGGGGAGTGTGTCAGTATTTACAGGGGTTCCCGGGGAGTGTGTCAGTATTTACAGGGGTCCCGGGAAGTGTGTCAGTATTTACAGGGGGTCCCGGGAAGTGTGTCAGTATTTACAGGGGTTCCCAGGGAGTGTGTCAGTATTTATAGTGTGTCTCAGGGAGTGTGTCAGTATTTACAGGGGGCCCTAGGGAGGGTGTCAGTATTTACAGGGGTTCCCTGGGGAGGGTGTCAGTATTTATAGTGTGTCTCAGGGAGGATGTCAGGATTTACAGGGGATCCCTGGGGAGCGTGTCAGTATTTATAGTGTGTCTCAGGGAGTGTGTCAGTATTTACAGGGGCCCTAGGGAGTGTGTCAGTATTTACAGGGGTTCCCTGGGGAGCGTGTCAGTATTTATAGTGTGTCTCAGGGAGGGTGTCAGTATTTACAGGGGTTCCCTGGGGAGTGTGTCAGTATTTACAGGGGTTCCCAGGGGAGTGTGTCAGTATTTACAGGGGTCTCGGGGAGTGTGTCAGTATTTACAGGGGTCCCAGGGAGTGGGTCGTTATTTACAGGGGGTCCCGAGGAGTGTGTCAGTATTTACAGGGGTTCCCCGGGGAGTGTGTCAGTATTTACAGGGGTTCCCTGGGGAGTGTGTCAGTATTTACAGGGGATCCCCGGGGAGTGTGTCAGTATTTACAGGGGTTCCCTGGGGAGTGTGTCAGTATTTATAGTGTGTCTAAGGGAGGGTGTCAGTATTTACAGGGGGACCTAGGGAGAGTGTCAGTATTTACAGGGGTTCCCAGGGGAGTGTGTCAGTATTTACAGGGGTTCCCTGGGGAGGGTGTCAGTATTTACAGGGGGCCCTAGGGAGGGTGTCAGTATTTACAGGGTGCCCCAGGGAGTGTGTCAGTATTTACAGGGAGCCCTAGGGAGGGTGTCAGTATTTACAGGGTGTCCCGGGGGTGTGTGTCAGTATTTACAGGGGGTCCCAGGGAGTGTGTCAGTATTTACAGGGGGCCCTAGGGAGAGTGTCAGTATTTACAGGGGTTCCCTGGGGAGTGTGTCAGTATTTATAGTGTGTCTCAGGGAGGGTGTCAGTATTTACAGGGGTTCCCTGGGGAGTGTGTCAGTATTTACAGGGGTTCCCCGGGGAGTGTGTCAGTATTTACAGGGGTTCCCTGGGGAGTGTGTCAGTATTTACAGGGGTTCCCAGAGGAGTGTGTCAGTATTTACAGGGGTTCCCCGGGGAGTGTGTCAGTATTTACAGAGGTTCCCTGGGGAGTGTGTCAGTATATACAGGGGTTCCCCGGGGAGTGTGTCAGTATTTACAGGGGTTCCCTGGGGAGTGTGTCAGTATATACAGGGGTTCCCCGGGGAGTGTGTCAGTATTTACAGGGGTTCCCTGGGGAGGGTGTCAGTATTTACAGGGGTTCCCAGGGGAGTGTGTCAGTATTTACAGGGGTCTCGGGGAGTGTGTCAGTATTTACAGGGGTCCCAGGGAGTGTGTCGGTATTTACAGGGGGTCCCGAGGAGTGTGTTGGTATTTACAGGGGGTCCCGAGGAGTGTGTCAGTATTTACAGGGGTTCCCAGGGAGTGTGTCAGTATTTACAGGGGTTCCCAGGGAGTGTGTCAGTATTTATAGTGTGTCTCAGGGAGTGTGTCAGTATTTACAGGAGTTCCCTGGGGAGCGTGACAGTATTTATAGTGTGTCTCAGGGAGGGTGTCAGTATTTACAGGGGTTCCCTGGGGAGTGTGTCAGTATTTATAGTGTGTCTCAGGGAGTGTGTCAGTATTTACAGGGGTTCCCGGGGAGTGTGTCAGTATTTATAGTGTGTCTCAGGGAGTGTGTCAGTATTTACAGGGGATCCCTGGGGAGCGTGTCAGTATTTATAGTGTGTCTCAGGGAGTGTGTCAGTATTTACAGGGGATCCCTGGGGAGCGTGTCAGTATTTATAGTGTGTCTCAGGGAGTGTGTCAGTATTTACAGGGGCCCTAGGGAGGGTGTCAGTATTTACAGGGGTTCCCAGGGAGTGTGTCAGTATTTATAGTGTGTCTCAGCGAGTGTGTCAGTATTTACAGGGGCCCTAGGGAGGGTGTCAGTATTTACAGGGGTTCCCAGGGGAGTGTGTCAGTATTTACAGGGGTCTCGGGGAGTGTGTCAGTATTTACAGGGGTCCCAGGGAGTGTGTCGGTATTTACAGGGGGTCCCGAGGAGTGTGTCAGTATTTACAGGGGTTCCCGGGGAGTGTGTCAGTATTTACAGGGGTCCCGAGAAGTGTGTCAGTATTTACAGGGGTTCCCAGGGAGTGTGTCAGTATTTATAGTGTGTCTCAGGGAGTGTGTCAGTATTTACAGGGGGCCCTAGGGAGGGTGTCAGTATTTACAGGGGATCCCTGGGGAGGGTGTCAGTATTTATAGTGTGTCTCAGGGAGGGTGTCAGTATTTACAGGGGTTCCCCGGGGAGTGTGTCAGTATTTACAGGGGTTCCCTGGGGAGTGTGTCAGTATTTACAGGGGTTCCCGGGGAGTGTGTCAGTATTTATAGTGTGTCTCAGGGAGTGTGTCAGTATTTACAGGGGATCCCTGGGGAGCGTGTCAGTATTTATAGTGTGTCTCAGGGAGTGTGTCAGTATTTACAGGGGCCCTAGGGAGGGTGTCAGTATTTACAGGGGTTCCCAGGGAGTGTGTCAGTATTTATAGTGTGTCTCAGCGAGTGTGTCAGTATTTACAGGGGTTCCCCGGGGAGTGTGTCAGTATTTACAGGGGTTCCCAGGGGAGTGTGTCAGTATTTACAGGGGTCTCGGGGAGTGTGTCAGTATTTACAGGGGTCCCAGGGAGTGTGTCGGTATTTACAGGGGGTCCCGAGGAGTGTGTCGGTATTTACAGGGGTTCCCCGGGGAGGGTGTCAGTATTTACAGGGGTTCCCTGGGGAGGGTGTCAGTATTTACAGGGGTCTCGGGGAGTGTGTCAGTATTTACAGTGGTGTCCTGGGGAGTGTGTCAGTATTTACAGGGGGGTCCCGGGGAGTGTGTCAGTATTTACAGGGGTTCCCAGGGAGTGTGTCAGTATTTACAGGGGGTCCCAGGGAGTGTGTCAGTATTTATAGTGTGTCTAAGGGAGGGTGTCAGTATTTACAGGGGGCCCTAGGGAGAGTGTCAGTATTTACAGGGGTTCCCAGGGGAGGGTGTCAGTATTTACAGGGGTTCCCTGGGGAGGGTGTCAGTATTTACAGGGGGCCCTAGGGAGGGTGTCAGTATTTACAGGGTGTCCCGGGGAGTGTGTTAGTATTTACAGGGGGTCCCAGGGAGTGTGTCAGTATTTACAGGGAGCCCTAGGGAGGGTGTCAGTATTTACAGGGTGTCCCGGGGGTGTGTGTCAGTATTTACAGGGGGTCCCAGGGAGTGTGTCAGTATTTACAGGGGGCCCTAGGGAGGGTGTCAGTATTTACAGGGTGTCCCGGGGGAGGGTGTCAGTATTTACAGGGGTTCCCGGGGAGTGTGTCAGTATTTATAGTGTGTCTCAGGGAGTGTGTCAGTATTTACAGGGGCCCTAGGGAGTCTGTCATTATTTACAGGGGTCCCGGGAAGTGTGTCAGTATTTACAGGGGTTCCCGGGAAGTGTGTCAGTATTTACAGGGGTCCCGGGGAGTGTGTCAGTATTTACAGGGGTTCCCGGGGAGTGTGTCAGTATTTACAGGGGGGTCCCGGGGAGTGTGTCAGTATTTACAGGGGTCCCGAGAAGTGTGTCAGTATTTACAGGGGTTCCCAGGGAGTGTGTCAGTATTTATAGTGTGTCTCAGGGAGTGTGTCAGTATTTACAGGGGGCCCTAGGGAGGGTGTCAGTATTTACAGGGGTTCCCTGGGGAGGGTGTCAGTATTTACAGGGGTTCCCTGGGGAGGGTGTCAGTATTTATAGTGTGTCTCAGGGAGGGTGTCAGTATTTACAGGGGTTCCCCGGGGAGTGTGTCAGTATTTACAGGGGGCCCTAGCGAGTGTGTCAGTATTTACAGGGGTTCCCTGGGGAGTGTGTCAGTATTTATAGTGTGTCTCAGGGAGGGTGTCAGTATTTACAGGGGTTCCCCGGGGAGTGTGTCGGTATTTACAGGGGTCTCGGGGAGTGTGTCAGTATTTACAGTGGGGTCCTGGGGAGTGTGTCAGTATTTACAGGGGTTCCCTGGGGAGTGTGTCAGTATTTACAGGGGTTCCCAGGGAGTGTGTCAGTATTTACAGGGGTTCCCAGGGAGTGTGTCAGTATTTATAGTGTGTCTCAGGGAGTGTGTCAGTATTTACAGGAGTTCCCTGGGGAGCGTGACAGTATTTATAGTGTGTCTCAGGGAGGGTGTCAGTATTTACAGGGGTTCCCTGGGGAGTGTGTCAGTATTTATAGTGTGTCTCAGGGAGTGTGTCAGTATTTACAGGGGTTCCCGGGGAGTGTGTCAGTATTTATAGTGTGTCTCAGGGAGTGTGTCAGTATTTACAGGGGATCCCTGGGGAGCGTGTCAGTATTTATAGTGTGTCTCAGGGAGTGTGTCAGTATTTACAGGGGATCCCTGGGGAGCGTGTCAGTATTTATAGTGTGTCTCAGGGAGTGTGTCAGTATTTACAGGGGCCCTAGGGAGGGTGTCAGTATTTACAGGGGTTCCCAGGGAGTGTGTCAGTATTTATAGTGTGTCTCAGCGAGTGTGTCAGTATTTACAGGGGCCCTAGGGAGGGTGTCAGTATTTACAGGGGTTCCCAGGGGAGTGTGTCAGTATTTACAGGGGTCTCGGGGAGTGTGTCAGTATTTACAGGGGTCCCAGGGAGTGTGTCGGTATTTTCAGGGGGTCCCGAGGAGTGTGTCAGTATTTACAGGGGTTCCCGGGGAGTGTGTCAGTATTTACAGGGGTCCCGAGAAGTGTGTCAGTATTTACAGGGGTTCCCAGGGAGTGTGTCAGTATTTATAGTGTGTCTCAGGGAGTGTGTCAGTATTTACAGGGGGCCCTAGGGAGGGTGTCAGTATTTACAGGGGATCCCTGGGGAGGGTGTCAGTATTTATAGTGTGTCTCAGGGAGGGTGTCAGTATTTACAGGGGTTCCCCGGGGAGTGTGTCAGTATTTACAGGGGTTCCCTGGGGAGTGTGTCAGTATTTACAGGGGTTCCCGGGGAGTGTGTCAGTATTTATAGTGTGTCTCAGGGAGTGTGTCAGTATTTACAGGGGATCCCTGGGGAGCGTGTCAGTATTTATAGTGTGTCTCAGGGAGTGTGTCAGTATTTACAGGGGCCCTAGGGAGGGTGTCAGTATTTACAGGGGTTCCCAGGGAGTGTGTCAGTATTTATAGTGTGTCTCAGCGAGTGTGTCAGTATTTACAGGGGTTCCCCGGGGAGTGTGTCAGTATTTACAGGGGTTCCCAGGGGAGTGTGTCAGTATTTACAGGGGTCTCGGGGAGTGTGTCAGTATTTACAGGGGTCCCAGGGAGTGTGTCGGTATTTACAGGGGGTCCCGAGGAGTGTGTCGGTATTTACAGGGGTTCCCCGGGGAGGGTGTCAGTATTTACAGGGGTTCCCTGGGGAGGGTGTCAGTATTTACAGGGGTCTCGGGGAGTGTGTCAGTATTTACAGTGGTGTCCTGGGGAGTGTGTCAGTATTTACAGGGGGGTCCCGGGGAGTGTGTCAGTATTTACAGGGGTTCCCAGGGAGTGTGTCAGTATTTACAGGGGGTCCCAGGGAGTGTGTCAGTATTTATAGTGTGTCTAAGGGAGGGTGTCAGTATTTACAGGGGGCCCTAGGGAGAGTGTCAGTATTTACAGGGGTTCCCAGGGGAGGGTGTCAGTATTTACAGGGGTTCCCTGGGGAGGGTGTCAGTATTTACAGGGGGCCCTAGGGAGGGTGTCAGTATTTACAGGGTGTCCCGGGGAGTGTGTTAGTATTTACAGGGGGTCCCAGGGAGTGTGTCAGTATTTACAGGGAGCCCTAGGGAGGGTGTCAGTATTTACAGGGTGTCCCGGGGGTGTGTGTCAGTATTTACAGGGGGTCCCAGGGAGTGTGTCAGTATTTACAGGGGGCCCTAGGGAGGGTGTCAGTATTTACAGGGTGTCCCGGGGGAGGGTGTCAGTATTTACAGGGGTTCCCGGGGAGTGTGTCAGTATTTATAGTGTGTCTCAGGGAGTGTGTCAGTATTTACAGGGGCCCTAGGGAGTCTGTCATTATTTACAGGGGTCCCGGGAAGTGTGTCAGTATTTACAGGGGTTCCCGGGAAGTGTGTCAGTATTTACAGGGGTCCCGGGGAGTGTGTCAGTATTTACAGGGGTTCCCGGGGAGTGTGTCAGTATTTACAGGGGGGTCCCGGGGAGTGTGTCAGTATTTACAGGGGTCCCGAGAAGTGTGTCAGTATTTACAGGGGTTCCCAGGGAGTGTGTCAGTATTTATAGTGTGTCTCAGGGAGTGTGTCAGTATTTACAGGGGGCCCTAGGGAGGGTGTCAGTATTTACAGGGGTTCCCTGGGGAGGGTGTCAGTATTTACAGGGGTTCCCTGGGGAGGGTGTCAGTATTTATAGTGTGTCTCAGGGAGGGTGTCAGTATTTACAGGGGTTCCCCGGGGAGTGTGTCAGTATTTACAGGGGGCCCTAGCGAGTGTGTCAGTATTTACAGGGGTTCCCTGGGGAGTGTGTCAGTATTTATAGTGTGTCTCAGGGAGGGTGTCAGTATTTACAGGGGTTCCCCGGGGAGTGTGTCGGTATTTACAGGGGTCTCGGGGAGTGTGTCAGTATTTACAGTGGGGTCCTGGGGAGTGTGTCAGTATTTACAGGGGTTCCCTGGGGAGTGTGTCAGTATTTACAGGGGTCTCGGGGAGTGTGTCAGTATTTACAATGGGGTCCTGGGGAGTGTGTCAGTATTTTCAGGGGGTCCCGGGGAGTGTGTCAGTATTTACAGGGGTTCCCGGGGAGTGTGTCAGTATTTACAGGGGTCCCGGGAAGTGTGTCAGTATTTACAGGGGTTCCCGGGAAGTGTGTCAGTATTTACAGGGGTTCCCAGGGAGTGTGTCAGTATTTACAGTGTGTCTCAGGGAGTGTGTCAGTATTTACAGGGGCCCTAGGGAGGGTGTCAGTATTTACAGGGGTTCTCGGGGAGTGTGTCAGTATTTACAGGGGCTCCCGGGAAGTGTGTCAGTATTTACAGGGGTCCCGGGGAGTGTGTCAGTATTTACAGGGGTTCCCGGGGAGTGTGTCAGTATTTACAGGGGTTCCCGGGGAGTGTGTCAGTATTTACAGGGGTCCCGGGAAGTGTGTCAGTATTTACAGGGGTTCCCGGGAAGTGTGTCAGTATTTACAGGGGTTCCCAGGGAGTGTGTCAGTATTTACAGTGTGTCTCAGGGAGTGTGTCAGTATTTACAGGGGGCCCTGGGGAGCGTGTCAGTATTTATAGTGTGTCTCAGGGAGTGTGTCAGTATTTACAGGGGCCCTAGGGAGGGTGTCAGTATTTACAGGGGTTCCCAGGGAGTGTGTCAGTATTTATAGTGTGTCTCAGCGAGTGTGTCAGTATTTACAGGGGTTCCCCGGGGAGTGTGTCAGTATTTACAGGGGTTCCCAGGGGAGTGTGTCAGTATTTACAGGGGTCTCGGGGAGTGTGTCAGTATTTACAGGGGTCCCAGGGAGTGTGTCGGTATTTACAGGGGGTCCCGAGGAGTGTGTCGGTATTTACAGGGGTTCCCCGGGGAGTGTGTCAGTATTTACAGGGGTTCCCCGGGGAGGGTGTCAGTATTTACAGGGGTTCCCTGGGGAGGGTGTCAGTATTTACAGGGGTTCCCAGGGGAGTGTGTCAGTATTTACAGGGGTCTCGGGGAGTGTGTCAGTATTTACAGTGGTGTCCTGGGGAGTGTGTCAGTATTTACAGGGGGTCCCGGGGAGTGTGTCAGTATTTACAGGGGTTCCCAGGGAGTGTGTCAGTATTTACAGGGGGTCCCAGGGAGTGTGTCAGTATTTATAGTGTGTCTAAGGGAGGGTGTCAGTATTTACAGGGGGCCCTAGGGAGAGTGTCAGTATTTACAGGGGTTCCCAGGGGAGGGTGTCAGTATTTACAGGGGTTCCCTGGGGAGGGTGTCAGTATTTACAGGGGGCCCTAGGGAGGGTGTCAGTATTTACAGGGTGTCCCGGGGAGTGTGTTAGTATTTACAGGGGGTCCCAGGGAGTGTGTCAGTATTTACAGGGGGTCCCAGGGAGTGTGTCAGTATTTACAGGGGGCCCTAGGGAGGGTGTCAGTATTTACAGGGTGTCCCGGGGGAGGGTGTCAGTATTTACAGGGGTTCCCGGGGAGTGTGTCAGTATTTATAGTGTGTCTCAGGGAGTGTGTCAGTATTTACAGGGGCCCTAGGGAGGGTGTCAGTATTTACAGGGGTTCCCAGGGAGTGTGTCAGTATTTATAGTGTGTCTCAGCGAGTGTGTCAGTATTTACAGGGGTTCCCCGGGGAGTGTGTCAGTATTTACAGGGGTTCCCAGGGGAGTGTGTCAGTATTTACAGGGGTCTCGGGGAGTGTGTCAGTATTTACAGGGGTCCCAGGGAGTGTGTCGGTATTTACAGGGGGTCCCGAGGAGTGTGTCGGTATTTACAGGGGTTCCCCGGGGAGGGTGTCAGTATTTACAGGGGTTCCCTGGGGAGGGTGTCAGTATTTACAGGGGTCTCGGGGAGTGTGTCAGTATTTACAGTGGTGTCCTGGGGAGTGTGTCAGTATTTACAGGGGGGTCCCGGGGAGTGTGTCAGTATTTACAGGGGTTCCCAGGGAGTGTGTCAGTATTTACAGGGGGTCCCAGGGAGTGTGTCAGTATTTATAGTGTGTCTAAGGGAGGGTGTCAGTATTTACAGGGGGCCCTAGGGAGAGTGTCAGTATTTACAGGGGTTCCCAGGGGAGGGTGTCAGTATTTACAGGGGTTCCCTGGGGAGGGTGTCAGTATTTACAGGGGGCCCTAGGGAGGGTGTCAGTATTTACAGGGTGTCCCGGGGAGTGTGTTAGTATTTACAGGGGGTCCCAGGGAGTGTGTCAGTATTTACAGGGAGCCCTAGGGAGGGTGTCAGTATTTACAGGGTGTCCCGGGGGTGTGTGTCAGTATTTACAGGGGGTCCCAGGGAGTGTGTCAGTATTTACAGGGGGCCCTAGGGAGGGTGTCAGTATTTACAGGGTGTCCCGGGGGAGGGTGTCAGTATTTACAGGGGTTCCCGGGGAGTGTGTCAGTATTTATAGTGTGTCTCAGGGAGTGTGTCAGTATTTACAGGGGCCCTAGGGAGTCTGTCATTATTTACAGGGGTCCCGGGAAGTGTGTCAGTATTTACAGGGGTTCCCGGGAAGTGTGTCAGTATTTACAGGGGTCCCGGGGAGTGTGTCAGTATTTACAGGGGTTCCCGGGGAGTGTGTCAGTATTTACAGGGGGGTCCCGGGGAGTGTGTCAGTATTTACAGGGGTCCCGAGAAGTGTGTCAGTATTTACAGGGGTTCCCAGGGAGTGTGTCAGTATTTATAGTGTGTCTCAGGGAGTGTGTCAGTATTTACAGGGGGCCCTAGGGAGGGTGTCAGTATTTACAGGGGTTCCCTGGGGAGGGTGTCAGTATTTACAGGGGTTCCCTGGGGAGGGTGTCAGTATTTATAGTGTGTCTCAGGGAGGGTGTCAGTATTTACAGGGGTTCCCCGGGGAGTGTGTCAGTATTTACAGGGGGCCCTAGCGAGTGTGTCAGTATTTACAGGGGTTCCCTGGGGAGTGTGTCAGTATTTATAGTGTGTCTCAGGGAGGGTGTCAGTATTTACAGGGGTTCCCCGGGGAGTGTGTCGGTATTTACAGGGGTCTCGGGGAGTGTGTCAGTATTTACAGTGGGGTCCTGGGGAGTGTGTCAGTATTTACAGGGGTTCCCTGGGGAGTGTGTCAGTATTTACAGGGGTCTCGGGGAGTGTGTCAGTATTTACAATGGGGTCCTGGGGAGTGTGTCAGTATTTTCAGGGGGTCCCGGGGAGTGTGTCAGTATTTACAGGGGTTCCCGGGGAGTGTGTCAGTATTTACAGGGGTCCCGGGAAGTGTGTCAGTATTTACAGGGGTTCCCGGGAAGTGTGTCAGTATTTACAGGGGTTCCCAGGGAGTGTGTCAGTATTTACAGTGTGTCTCAGGGAGTGTGTCAGTATTTACAGGGGCCCTAGGGAGGGTGTCAGTATTTACAGGGGTTCTCGGGGAGTGTGTCAGTATTTACAGGGGCTCCCGGGAAGTGTGTCAGTATTTACAGGGGTCCCGGGGAGTGTGTCAGTATTTACAGGGGTTCCCGGGGAGTGTGTCAGTATTTACAGGGGTTCCCGGGGAGTGTGTCAGTATTTACAGGGGTCCCGGGAAGTGTGTCAGTATTTACAGGGGTTCCCGGGAAGTGTGTCAGTATTTACAGGGGTTCCCAGGGAGTGTGTCAGTATTTACAGTGTGTCTCAGGGAGTGTGTCAGTATTTACAGGGGGCCCTGGGGAGCGTGTCAGTATTTATAGTGTGTCTCAGGGAGTGTGTCAGTATTTACAGGGGCCCTAGGGAGGGTGTCAGTATTTACAGGGGTTCCCAGGGAGTGTGTCAGTATTTATAGTGTGTCTCAGCGAGTGTGTCAGTATTTACAGGGGTTCCCCGGGGAGTGTGTCAGTATTTACAGGGGTTCCCAGGGGAGTGTGTCAGTATTTACAGGGGTCTCGGGGAGTGTGTCAGTATTTACAGGGGTCCCAGGGAGTGTGTCGGTATTTACAGGGGGTCCCGAGGAGTGTGTCGGTATTTACAGGGGTTCCCCGGGGAGTGTGTCAGTATTTACAGGGGTTCCCCGGGGAGGGTGTCAGTATTTACAGGGGTTCCCTGGGGAGGGTGTCAGTATTTACAGGGGTTCCCAGGGGAGTGTGTCAGTATTTACAGGGGTCTCGGGGAGTGTGTCAGTATTTACAGTGGTGTCCTGGGGAGTGTGTCAGTATTTACAGGGGGTCCCGGGGAGTGTGTCAGTATTTACAGGGGTTCCCAGGGAGTGTGTCAGTATTTACAGGGGGTCCCAGGGAGTGTGTCAGTATTTATAGTGTGTCTAAGGGAGGGTGTCAGTATTTACAGGGGGCCCTAGGGAGAGTGTCAGTATTTACAGGGGTTCCCAGGGGAGGGTGTCAGTATTTACAGGGGTTCCCTGGGGAGGGTGTCAGTATTTACAGGGGGCCCTAGGGAGGGTGTCAGTATTTACAGGGTGTCCCGGGGAGTGTGTTAGTATTTACAGGGGGTCCCAGGGAGTGTGTCAGTATTTACAGGGGGTCCCAGGGAGTGTGTCAGTATTTACAGGGGGCCCTAGGGAGGGTGTCAGTATTTACAGGGTGTCCTGGGGGAGGGTGTCAGTATTTACAGGGGTTCCCGGGGAGTGTGTCAGTATTTATAGTGTTTCTCAGGGAGTGTGTCAGTATTTACAGGGGCCCTAGGGAGTCTGTCATTATTTACAGGGGTCCCGGGAAGTGTGTCAGTATTTACAGGGGTTCCCGGGAAGTGTGTCAGTATTTACAGGGGTCCCGGGGAGTGTGTCAGTATTTACAGGGGTTCCCGGGGAGTGTGTCAGTATTTACAGGGGTTCCCGGGAAGTGTGTCAGTATTTACAGGGGTCCCGAGAAGTGTGTCAGTATTTACAGGGGTTCCCAGGGAGTGTGTCAGTATTTATAGTGTGTCTCAGGGAGTGTGTCAGTATTTACAGGGGGCCCTAGGGAGGGTGTCAGTATTTACAGGGGTTCACTGGGGAGGGTGTCAGTATTTATAGTGTGTCTCAGGGAGGGTGTCAGTATTTACAGGGGTTCCCCGGGGAGTGTGTCAGTATTTACAGGGGGCCCTAGCGAGTGTGTCAGTATTTACAGGGGTTCCCTGGGGAGTGTGTCAGTATTTATAGTGTGTCTCAGGGAGGGTGTCAGTATTTACAGGGGTTCCCCGGGGAGTGTGTCGGTATTTACAGGGGTCTCGGGGAGTGTGTCAGTATTTACAGTGGGGTCCTGGGGAGTGTGTCAGTATTTACAGGGGTTCCCTGGGGAGTGTGTCAGTATTTACAGGGGTCTCGGGGAGTGTGTCAGTATTTACAATGGGGTCCTGGGGAGTGTGTCAGTATTTTCAGTGGGTCCCGGTGAGTGTGTCAGTATTTATAATGTGTCTCAGCGAGTGTGTCAGTATTTACAGGGGTCCCGGGGAGTGTGTCAGTATTTACAGGGGTTCCCGGGGAGTGTGTCAGTATTTACAGGGGTTCCCGGGGAGTGTGTCAGTATTTACATAGGTCTCGGGGAGTGTGTCAGTATTTACAGTGGGGTCCTGGGGAGTGTGTCAGTATTTACAGGGGGGTCCCGGGGAGTGTGTCAGTATTTACAGGGGTTCCCGGGGAGTGTGTCAGTATTTACAGGGGTCCGGGGAAGTGTGTCAGTATTTACAGGGGTTCCCGGGAAGTGTGTCAGTATTTACAGGGGTTCCCAGGGAGTGTGTCAGTATTTATAGTGTGTCTCAGGGAGGGTGTCAGTATTTACAGGGGTTCCCCGGGGAGTGTGTCAGTATTTACAGTGGTTCCCAGGGGAGTGTGTCAGTATTTACAGGGGTCTCGGGGAGTGTGTCAGTATTTACAGGGGTCCCAGGGAGTGTGTCGGTATTTACAGGGGGTCCCGAGGAGTGTGTCGGTATTTACAGGGGGTCCCGAGGAGTGTGTCAGTATTTACAGGGGTTCCCCGGGGAGTGTGTCAGTATTTACAGGGGTTCCCTGGGGAGGGTGTCAGTATTTACAGGGGTTCCCAGGGGAGTGTGTCAGTATTTACAGGGGTCTCGGGGAGTGTGTCAGTATTTACAGTGGGGTCCTGGGGAGTGTGTCAGTATTTACAGGGGGGTCCCGGGGAGTGTGTCAGTATTTACAGGGGTTCCCAGGGAGTGTGTCAGTATTTACAGGGGGTCCCAGTGAGTGTGTCAGTATTTATAGTGTGTCTAAGGGAGGGTGTCAGTATTTACAGGGGGCCCTAGGGAGAGTGTCAGTATTTACAGGGGTTCCCAGGGGAGTGTGTCAGTATTTACAGGGGTTCCCTGGGGAGGGTGTCAGTATTTACAGGGGGCCCTAGGGAGGGTGTCAGTATTTACAGGGTGTCCCGGGGAGTGTGTTAGTATTTACAGGGGGTCCCAGGGAGTGTGTCAGTATTTACAGGGAGCCCTAGGGAGGGTGTCAGTATTTACAGGGTGTCCCGGGGGTGTGTGTCAGTATTTACAGGGGGTCCCAGGGAGTGTGTCAGTATTTACAGGGGGCCCTAGGGAGGGTGTCAGTATTTACAGGGTGTCCCGGGGGAGGGTGTCAGTATTTACAGGGGTTCCCGGGGAGTGTGTCAGTATTTATAGTGTGTCTCAGGGAGTGTGTCAGTATTTACAGGGGATCCCTGGGGAGCGTGTCAGTATTTATAGTGTGTCTCAGGGAGTGTGTCAGTATTTACAGGGGCCCTAGGGAGTGTGTCAGTATTTACAGGGGTTCCCTGGGGAGTGTGTCAGTATTTATAGTGTGTCTCAGGGAGGGTGTCAGTATTTACAGGGGTTCCCCGGGGAGTGTGTCGGTATTTACAGGGGTCTCGGGGAGTGTGTCAGTATTTACAGTGGGGTCCTGGGGAGTGTGTCAGTATTTACAGGGGTTCCCTGGGGAGTGTGTCAGTATTCACAGGGGTCTCGGGGAGTGTGTCAGTATTTACAATGGGGTCCTGGGGAGTGTGTCAGTATTTTCAGGGGGTCCCGGGGAGTGTGTCAGTATTTATAATGTGTCTCAGCGAGTGTGTCAGTATTTACAGGGGCCCTAGGGAGGGTGTCAGTATTTACAGGGGTTCTCGGGGAGTGTGTCAGTATTTACAGGGGTTCCCGGGAAGTGTGTCAGTATTTACAGGGGTCCCGGGGAGTGTGTCAGTATTTACAGGGGTTCCCGGGGAGTGTGTCAGTATTTACAGGGGTTCCCGGGGAGTGTGTCAGTATTTACAGGGGTCCCGGGAAGTGTGTCAGTATTTACAGGGGTTCCCGGGAAGTGTGTCAGTATTTACAGGGGTTCCCAGGGAGTGTGTCAGTATTTATAGTGTGTCTCAGGGAGTGTGTCAGTATTTACAGGGGGCCCTAGGGAGGGTGTCGGTATTTACAGGGGTCTCGGGGAGTGTGTCAGTATTTACAGTGGGGTCCTGGGGAGTGTGTCAGTATTTACAGGGGTTCCCTGGGGAGTGTGTCAGTATTTACAGGGGTCTCGGGGAGTGTGTCAGTATTTACAATGGGGTCCTGGGGAGTGTGTCAGTATTTTCAGTGGGTCCCGGTGAGTGTGTCAGTATTTATAATGTGTCTCAGCGAGTGTGTCAGTATTTACAGGGGCCCTAGGGAGGGTGTCAGTATTTACAGGGGTTCTCGGGGAGTGTGTCAGTATTTACAGGGGCTCCCGGGAAGTGTGTCAGTATTTACAGGGGTCCCGGGGAGTGTGTCAGTATTTACAGGGGTTCCCGGGGAGTGTGTCAGTATTTACAGGGGTTCCCGGGGAGTGTGTCAGTATTTACATAGGTCTCGGGGAGTGTGTCAGTATTTACAGTGGGGTCCTGGGGAGTGTGTCAGTATTTACAGGGGGGTCCCGGGGAGTGTGTCAGTATTTACAGGGGTTCCCGGGGAGTGTGTCAGTATTTACAGGGGTCCGGGGAAGTGTGTCAGTATTTACAGGGGTTCCCGGGAAGTGTGTCAGTATTTACAGGGGTTCCCAGGGAGTGTGTCAGTATTTATAGTGTGTCTCAGGGAGGGTGTCAGTATTTACAGGGGTTCCCCGGGGAGTGTGTCAGTATTTACAGGGGTTCCCAGGGGAGTGTGTCAGTATTTACAGGGGTCTCGGGGAGTGTGTCAGTATTTACAGGGGTCCCAGGGAGTGTGTCGGTATTTACAGGGGGTCCCGAGGAGTGTGTCGGTATTTACAGGGGGTCCCGAGGAGTGTGTCAGTATTTACAGGGGTTCCCCGGGGAGTGTGTCAGTATTTACAGGGGTTCCCTGGGGAGGGTGTCAGTATTTACAGGGGTTCCCAGGGGAGTGTGTCAGTATTTACAGGGGTCTCGGGGAGTGTGTCAGTATTTACAGTGGGGTCCTGGGGAGTGTGTCAGTATTTACAGGGGGGTCCCGGGGAGTGTGTCAGTATTTACAGGGGTTCCCAGGGAGTGTGTCAGTATTTACAGGGGGTCCCAGTGAGTGTGTCAGTATTTATAGTGTGTCTAAGGGAGGGTGTCAGTATTTACAGGGGGCCCTAGGGAGAGTGTCAGTATTTACAGGGGTTCCCAGGGGAGTGTGTCAGTATTTACAGGGGTTCCCTGGGGAGGGTGTCAGTATTTACAGGGGGTCCCAGGGAGTGTGTCAGTATTTACAGGGAGCCCTAGGGAGGGTGTCAGTATTTACAGGGTGTCCCGGGGGTGTGTGTCAGTATTTACAGGGGGTCCCAGGGAGTGTGTCAGTATTTACAGGGGGCCCTAGGGAGGGTGTCAGTATTTACAGGGTGTCCCGGGGGAGGGTGTCAGTATTTACAGGGGTTCCCGGGGAGTGTGTCAGTATTTATAGTGTGTCTCAGGGAGTGTGTCAGTATTTACAGGGGATCCCTGGGGAGCGTGTCAGTATTTATAGTGTGTCTCAGGGAGTGTGTCAGTATTTACAGGGGCCCTAGGGAGTGTGTCAGTATTTACAGGGGTTCCCTGGGGAGTGTGTCAGTATTTATAGTGTGTCTCAGGGAGGGTGTCAGTATTTACAGGGGTTCCCCGGGGAGTGTGTCGGTATTTACAGGGGTCTCGGGGAGTGTGTCAGTATTTACAGTGGGGTCCTGGGGAGTGTGTCAGTATTTACAGGGGTTCCCTGGGGAGTGTGTCAGTATTCACAGGGGTCTCGGGGAGTGTGTCAGTATTTACAATGGGGTCCTGGGGAGTGTGTCAGTATTTTCAGGGGGTCCCGGGGAGTGTGTCAGTATTTATAATGTGTCTCAGCGAGTGTGTCAGTATTTACAGGGGCCCTAGGGAGGGTGTCAGTATTTACAGGGGTTCTCGGGGAGTGTGTCAGTATTTACAGGGGTTCCCGGGAAGTGTGTCAGTATTTACAGGGGTCCCGGGGAGTGTGTCAGTATTTACAGGGGTTCCCGGGGAGTGTGTCAGTATTTACAGGGGTTCCCGGGGAGTGTGTCAGTATTTACAGGGGTCCCGGGAAGTGTGTCAGTATTTACAGGGGTTCCCGGGAAGTGTGTCAGTATTTACAGGGGTTCCCAGGGAGTGTGTCAGTATTTATAGTGTGTCTCAGGGAGTGTGTCAGTATTTACAGGGGGCCCTAGGGAGGGTGTCAGTATTTACAGGGGTTCCCTGGGGAGGGTGTCAGTATTTATAGTGTGTCTCAGGGAGGGTGTCAGTATTTACAGGGGTTCCCAGGGGAGTGTGTCAGTATTTACAGGGGTCTCGGGGAGTGTGTCAGTATTTACAGGGGTCCCAGGGAGTGTGTCGGTATTTACAGGGGGTCCCGAGGAGTGTGTCGGTATTTACAGGGGGTCCCGAGGAGTGTGTCAGTATTTACAGGGGTTCCCCGGGGAGTGTGTCAGTATTTACAGGGGTTCCCTGGGGAGGGTTTCAGTATTTACAGGGGTTCCCAGGGGAGTGTGTCAGTATTTACATAGGTCTCGGGGAGTGTGTCAGTATTTACAGTGGGGTCCTGGGGAGTATGTCAGTATTTACAGGGGGGTCCCGGGGAGTGTGTCAGTATTTACAGGGGTTCCCAGGGAGTGTGTCAGTATTTACAGGGGGTCCCAGTGAGTGTGTCAGTATTTATAGTGTGACTAAGGGAGGGTGTCAGTATTTACAGGGGGCCCTAGGGAGAGTGTCAGTATTTACAGGGGTTCCCAGGGGAGTGTGTCAGTATTTGCAGGGGTTCCCTGGGGAGGGTGTCAGTATTTACAGGGGGTCCTAGGGAGGGTGTCAGTATTTACAGGGTGTCCCGGGGAGTGTGTTAGTATTTACAGGGGGTCCCAGGGAGTGTGTCAGTATTTACAGGGAGCCCTAGGGAGGGTGTCAGTATTTACAGGGTGTCCCGGGGGTGTGTGTCAGTATTTACAGGGGGTCCCAGGGAGTGTGTCAGTATTTACAGGGGGCCCTAGGGAGGGTGTCAGTATTTACAGGGTGTCCCCGGGGAGGGTGTCAGTATTTACAGGGGTTCCCGGGGAGTGTGTCAGTATTTATAGTGTGTCTCAGGGAGTGTGTCAGTATTTACAGGGGATCCCTGGGGAGCGTGTCAGTATTTATAGTGTGTCTCAGGGAGTGTGTCAGTATTTACAGGGGCCCTAGGGAGTGTGTCAGTATTTACAGGGGTTCCCGGGAAGTATGTCATTATTTACAGGGGTCCCGGGAAGTGTGTCAGTATTTACAGGGGTTCCCAGGGAGTGTGTCAGTATTTATAGTGTGTCTCAGGGAGTGTGTCAGTATTTACAGGGGGCCCTAGGGAGGGTGTCAGTATTTACAGGGGTTCCCTGGGGAGGGTGTCAGTATTTATAGTGTGTCTCAGGGAGGGTGTCAGTATTTACAGGGGTTCCCCGGGGAGAGTGTCAGTATTTACAGGGGGCCCTAGGGAGTGTGTCAGTATTTACAGGGGTTCCCTGGGGAGTGTGTCAGTATTTATAGTGTGTCTCAGGGAGGGTGTCAGTATTTACAGGGGTTCCCCGGGGAGTGTGTCAGTATTTACAGGGGTTCCCGGGGAGTGTGTCAGTATTTACAGGGGTTCCCGGGGAGTGTGTCAGTATCTACAGGGGTCCCGGGAAGTGTGTCAGTATTTACAGGGGTTCCCGGGAAGTGTGTCAGTATTTACAGGGGTTCCCAGGGAGTGTGTCAGTATTTATAGTGTGTCTCAGGGAGTGTGTCAGTATTTACAGGGGGCCCTAGGGAGGGTGTCAGTATTTACAGGGGTTCCCTGGGGAGGGTGTCAGTATTTATAGTGTGTCTCAGGGAGGGTGTCAGTATTTACAGGGGTTCCCCGGGGAGTGTGTCAGTATTTACAGGGGTTCCCAGGGGAGTGTGTCAGTATTTACAGGGGTCTCGGGGAGTGTGTCAGTATTTACAGGGGTCCCAGGGAGTGTGTCGGTATTTACAGGGGGTCCCGAGGAGTGTGTCGGTATTTACAGGGGGTCCCGAGGAGTGTGTCAGTATTTACAGGGGTTCCCCGGGGAGTGTGTCAGTATTTACAGGGGTTCCCTGGGGAGTGTGTCAGTATTTACAGGGGTTCCCTGGGGAGGGTGTCAGTATTTACAGGGGTTCCCAGGGGAGGGTGTCAGTATTTACAGGGGTCTCGGGGAGTGTGTCAGTATTTACAGGGGTTCCCCGGGGAGTGTGTCAGTATTTTCAGGGGTTCCCTGGGGAGGGTGTCAGTATTTACAGGGGTTCCCAGGGGAGTGTGTCAGTATTTACAGGGGTCTCGGGGAGTGTGTCAGTATTTACAGTTGTGTCCTGGGGAGTGTGTCAGTATTTACAGGGGGGTCCCGGGGAGTGTGTCAGTATTTACAGGGGTTCCCAGGGAGTGTGTCAGTATTTACAGGGGGTCCCAGTGAGTGTGTCAGTATTTATAGTGTGTCTAAGGGAGGGTGTCAGTATTTACAGGGGGCCCTAGGGAGGGTGTCAGTATTTACAGGGTGTCCCGGGGAGTGTGTTAGTATTTACAGGGGGTCCCAGGGAGTGTGTCATTATTTACAGGGAGCCCTAGGGAGGTTGTCAGTATTTACAGGGTGTCCCGGGGGAGGGTGTCAGTATTTACAGGGGGTCCCAGGGAGTGTGTCATTATTTACAGGGGGCCCTAGGGAGGTTGTCAGTATTTACAGGGTGTCCCGGGGGAGGGTGTCAGTATTTACAGGGGTTCCCGGGGAGTGTGTCAGTATTTATAGTGTGTCTCAGGGAGTGTGTCAGTATTTACAGGGGATCCCTGGGGAGCGTGTCAGTATTTATAGTGTGTCTCAGGGAGTGTGTCAGTATTTACAGGGGCCCTAGGGAGTGTATCAGTATTTACAGAGGTTCCCGGGAAGTGTGTCATTATTTACAGGGGTCCCGGGAAGTGTGTCAGTATTTACAGGGGTTCCCGGGAAGTGTGTCAGTATTTACAGGGGTCCCGGGGAGTTTGTCAGTATTTACAGGGGTTCCCGGGGAGTGTGTCAGTATTTACAGGGGTTCCCGGGAAGTGTGTCAGTATTTACAGGGGTCCCGAGAAGTGTGTCAGTATTTACAGGGGTCCCGGGGAGTGTGTCAGTATTTACAGGGGTTCCCGGGAAGTGTGTCAGTATTTACAGGGGTTCCCAGGGAGTGTGTCAGTATTTATAGTGTGTCTCAGGGAGTGTGTCAGTATTTACAGGGGGCCCTAGGGAGGGTGTCAGTATTTACAGGGGTTCCCTGGGGAGGGTGTCATTATTTATAGTGTGTCTCAGGGAGGGTGTCAGTATTTACAGGGGTTCCCCGGGGAGGGTGTCAGTATTTACAGGGTGTCCCGGGGAGTGTGTCAGTATTTACAGGGGGTCCCAGGGAATGTGTCAGTATTTACAGGGGGCCCTAGGGAGGGTGTCAGTATTTACAGGGTGTCCCGGGGGTGTGTGTCAGTATTTACAGGGGGTCCCAGGGAGTGTGTCAGTATTTACAGGGGGCCCTAGGGAGGGTGTCAGTATTTACAGGGTGTCCCGGGGGAGGGTGTCAGTATTTACAGGGGGCCCTAGGGAGGGTGTCAGTATTTACAGGGGGTCCCAGGGAGTGTGTCAGTATTTACAGGGGTTCCCCGGGGAGTGTGTCAGTATTTACAGGGGTTCCCTGGGGAGTGTGTCAGTATTTACAGGGGTTCCCTGGGGAGTGTGTCAGTATTTACAAGGGTTCCCCGGGGGTGCCTCTTTAAGTGACAGACTTCATCAAAACTGGAAATAGATTCACGGACATTGCTAGGACTTGGCAGAGAGAGTATTGACCAGCTGCGACTTCACTCTTTGCAGCATAGGGAACTGAGGGAATTGATGACCTTGTAGACATTATTATACCACGAGGGGCTGAGAAAGGGCAAATGCACACAGTCTTTATCCCAGGGAAAGGGAACAGGGGCACATCTTAGCTGAAAGGGAAGAGATTAGAAAAGTTGTTCTGAGAGTGCTGACTACATAGAACAAGCTGCTGGGCGAAGTGGTTGAGGCTGTTGAAACTCCCCAGGGCCCCCCGTTACACACCCAACCTCACCAGCTTCCTGGGTTCAGACGCTGCAATTCTCCAGAGTCTGGACAGCTGGCTTGACCTCTTTAGGGATTCAGCCCTGCTCCACTAACTAGCGGCCACGTTTAGGCGCTCGGATTTTAATATTTAAAGAGCTCCTGAACTGAGTGCTCAATCATCAGCTCAACTGTGATTTCCGTCTTATTGGGACCCTTGTCTTGCGTCTAGTCAAGAACGCTGTTCTCGTCTCAGTGTCTCGATTCTAGTCTCGGACACTCGGCTCCTTACCGTCCTCACCTTGGCCTCTCGCCACGGCAGAAGGCGCACCAACAGCATTTAGACGATAGCAGAACAGTGAATCTTCAGAGGGATATGGGCCGATCCAGGGCATATTGGGCCAGGCTGGGTGGATTATTGGTTGGAATGGTCCAGATGGGCCGATGGACCTGGGTAGGAATGTGGAGCAAACGTGAGCTAAAGGGACAGCCTCAAATGAACACAGCGCATGAGTTGGGCTGAGGAGCTTGTTTCTGTGCTGTCTGACTGTCTAATTCTCTCCTCCCAGGGCACCGTCGAGGCTGAAATTGAGGGGGGGGGGGTGCGTTTTGAGGATCAGGTGGTATGATCGGGAAAGGCAGAGGTCAATGGGCCAAATGCCCCTCCCTGGTGCCTTGTGCTCTGACGGGATGTGTGCAGGAGACTTGCCTTTCCTCCGACAGAGTAAGTAGACGAGGAGGACCGTGGTCACCACGCCAATGGTCAGCACGATCATCAATGCAACCTTGTCCCAGATCCGACTGGAAGTTGGCTCCTGGTCTCCCAACTCCTCTCCTCGTAAGTGCGAGTGGTACTGCGCTCCTCTCCCTGACGTGTTCCACCCGTGACCAGAGCCCTCTGTACCATGCGGTACAGCCATGGTGAGGTCCAGGCGTCCTGTAACTGAGGACAGGCAGACACTCATCAAACCGGCTCCTCAGCCTCCTATTCCTCCCCTCTGTCCATCAATTATGCCATTCGGCCCATTGAGTCTGCTCTGCCATTCCATCATTCATTCTCCTCTCAACCCCATTCTCCTGCCTTCTCCCTGTAAACTTAGACACCCTGATGGATCAACAACCCATCAACCTCCACTTTAAATATTCCCAACAACTTGGCCTCCACAGTCGTCTGTGGCAACAAATTCCACAGGTTCCTCACCTTCTGTCCTAAATGAACACCCTTCTATTCTGAGGCTGTTCCCTCTGCTCCAAGACTCCCCCACTATCGGAAACCTCCTCTCCAAATCCACTCTATTTAGGCCTTTCAATATTCAATGGGTTTCAAAAATGAGACCCCCTCTCATTTTTCTAAATTCCAGTGAGCCCAGGCCCAGAGCCTTCAAACAGTTCTCATATGTTAACCCTTTCATTCCTGGGGTCATTCTCGTGAATCTCCTCTGAACCCTCTCCAATGCCAACACATCCTCTCTGAGATTAAGGGCCCGAAACAGCTCACAGTACTCCAAGTGCGGTCTGGCTAATGCATCATGAGGCCTCAGCATTGCATCCTCTATATTCTAGTCCTCTTAGAATGAACCCAGGCCACTCCAGGTGACAGTGAGACCCAATTTTATGTCTTTCATTGATAAACACCCTCCTCACCACTGCTCTCAACAAGTGCTGCTCTCATCCTGTTCACCTACTGCACCTTTACTATGTCTTAAGAGACTGTCAAAGATTTGTACAGGCTATTCAGCTAAAGGTCTCTAGACGTGGTCTCAAATGACCCCTCTGCTCAACTACAGACACGCTCCCCCACAAAAACCCTCCCCAACAGACATGCTCAGGTTCTGATCCACACCTGTTTCTGGTAGGACTGCAGGCCTTCTTTTCTCCTCCTCAGCTGGTCCATTTCTTGAGTTTCTGTTGGGAGGGCCAGTGATGGAAGGATATGTGGAATGGGTGGCCATGTTGGGAAGGTCAGCGGTAGGAAGATTAATTGGCTGTTTGGTCATGTTGGGAAGGTCGGTGGGAGAAGGGTGCGTGGAATGGATGGCCATGTTGGGAAGGTCAGTGGGAGAAGGATGCGTGGAATGGATGGCCATGTTGGGAATGTCAGTGGTAGGAAGATGAATTGGCTGTTTGGTCATGTTGGGAAAGTCAGTGGGAGAAGGGTGTGTGGAATGGATGGCCATGTTGGGAATGTCAGTGGTAGGAAGATGAATTGGCTGTTTGGTCATGTTGGGAAGGTCAGTGGGAGAAGGATGCGTGGAATGGATGGCCATGTTGGGAATGTCAGTGGTAGGAAGATGAATTGGCTGTTTGGCCATGTTGGGAAGGTCAGTGGGAGAAGGATGCGTGGAATGGATGGCCATGTTGGGAATGTCAGTGGTAGGAAGATGAATTGGCTGTTTGGCCATGTTGGGAAGGTCAATGGTAGGAAGATGAATTGGCTGTTTGGTCATGTTGGGAAAGTCAGTGGGAGAAGGGTGTGTGGAATGGATAGACATGTTGGGAAGGTCGGTGAGAGAAGGGTGCGTGGAATGGATGGCCATGTTGGGAAGGTCAGTGGTAGGAAGATGAATTGACTGTTTGGTCATGTTGGGAAAGTCAGTGAGAGGCAGGTGCGTGGAATTGATGGCCATGTTGGGAATGTCAGTGGTAGGAAGATGAATTGGCTGTTTGGCCATGTTGGGAAAGTCAGTGGGAGAAGGGTGCGTGGAATGGATGGACATGTTGGGAAGGTCAGTGGTAGGAAGATGAATTGACTGTTTGGCCATGTTGGGAAGGTCAGTGAGAGGAGGGTGCATGGAATGGAAGACCACATTGACAGTATCAGCGGTGGAAGGATATGTGGAATCGGTGGTGGAAGGATGTGTAGAATGAATTGCAATGTTGGGAGGGTCAGTGATGGAATCATGTGTGGAATGGCTGGCTGTGTTGGGAAGTTCATTGGTGAAAAGATCCATTGCATGAACAGCCATGTTGGGAAGGTCAGTGGAAGGATCTGTGGTATTGATGGCCATGTTGGATCTGTGGTATTGATGACCATGTTGACCAATGATGGAAGGATCTGCGTAAAGGACAGCCATGTTGGTATGGTCAGTGGAGGAAGGATTAGGAGAATGGATGGTCGTAGTGGTGGTAGTTCCGCTGCTCCCATGGTTCCTTTCAGTTGACCTTGAGATTTTAAGAGTTGGTGAATCCACTCTCCTGCTAACTGAAGGATTCTTCGGTTTTTTCTTGCATTTCACTGTAACATTTTGGCACAAATGTCAACCCTGTGTGCTGTGCAGCAGATCAATCCATATTGCACAAAGTGACCCCACACCTCATTACCCCTCCCATCCCATGTTCACATACCCCAGGGCACAAGCTGGAGAACCACTCAATGGTACAGTCTGTATCTCCTGAGAGATCACCCCCTGCTCCCTCTCATCCGCCTCTCAAGAGAGGGAGAATGGAAGAGAGCGCGAGGGGGACTCAGAAGCAGATTCTGATCCTGAAGAGGGAGGTTCCTGACCAAGGTCCTCGGCCCAAAACGTCCACTGCCTGACCTGCTGTACTCCTCCAGCACTCTGTGTGTGTTGTTCTGGATTTCTAGCATCTGCAGAATCCCATGTGTTTAAGAGAGTGAGAGAAAGAATTGAAAAAGAAAGAGGCAAAGACGGAGAGATGGAGAGAGAGAGAGGTTGAGTGCATGAAAGACAGAGAGAAACAGAGAGTGAGAATCTTTTGTTTGCATGCCATCCAGACACAAGAACATCGAGGCAGTTAGAAGGAAGACTGAAGGAGAAACTAGTGCTGTTTGTACCTGCAGAGAAGGTGCACTGCAGGCAGACAGATACGGTGTAAAGGCCACAGTGAGGTAGGCTGGGAGATGAAGAGTTCATCTTTTCTCTTTGTGATGTTCATTCATGGGTCTGATAACAGCGGGGTAGAAGCTGTCCTTGAGCCTGGTGGCATGTCTCAGGAAGGAGGCACATTGGGCACCACGGTAGCGTAACAGTTAGTGCAACGCTAACGCAGTTTGGGCGTTCCCAAGCTCGGAATTCAATTCCAACGCCAGTCTGCAAAGAGTCTCTGTATGTCCTCCATATGGAATGGGAGGGCTTTCTCCAGTTCCTTCCCACAGTCCAAAGACGTACTGGGTAGCTCAATTGGTCATTGTCAACTGTCCCGTGATTAGGTTAGGGTTAATTGGTGTTGTCAGTGGTTGCTGGGGTAGCATGGCTTGAAGGGGCAGAAGGGGCTACTCCATGCTGTATTGCTAAATTAAAATGACCACATGCTTTCAGGCTTTAGGATCTTATGCCGAACTGGAGGAAGAGGGTGAGGGACTCTCATTACGCCGGCAGTTTTACAGAGGCGGTGGGAAGCGTGGAAGGGAAGTGAGACTGCGTGACGGACTCGGCTCACTGCAAATAGGAAGCTCGGAGGGCAGAGTAGCCTCAGATCTGTGCCACGTGCGTGCAAAGTCAGTGAACCCACCGCCTCCGTTTTCCAGTAAACCCTCTCCCTTTACAGACACGCACCCACGGAGGGAGGGAGGGAGGTACTTGCCTTTTCTATCGATAAACTGTCGAAGCTGCTTCACCCAGTTCTTCTGAGGATCAGCACAGACTAGTCTCAAGGACTTGGTAACAAATCTGGAACAGATTCAAGGAATTGAGAAGCGGGGGGAAAAAAGAGACTAGAGAGTCTTCAAGGCAAGGGTTAGTTAGTTCCTGGCACAGACACGTTGAGTGGACAAAGCCAAGAGTGGCAAAGACGAAGGTGACTGCTGGAAGCTACTGTTACCCAACCCAGATGTACAGAGCTTAAATCTGTGCACAGTGATCCTGGTGTGGTCTAGCTCAGGAATATGGAGATTGGAACTGTGCACGGTGCTCCAGTGTGGTCTGACCCAGGGATATGGAGATGGGAACTGTGCACGGTGCTCCAGTGTGGTCTGACCCAGGGATATGGAGATGGGAACTGTGCACGGTGCTCCAGTGTGGTCTGACCCAGGGATATGGAGATGGGAACTGTGCACGGTGCTCCAGTGTGGTCTGACCCAGGGATATGGAGATGGGAACTGTGCACGGTGCTCCAGTGTGGTTTGACCCAGGGATATGGAGATGGGAACTGTGCATGGTGCTCCAGTGTGGTCTGACATAGGCCAGAGCACTCAGAATAGTAGGGAGGTTATATTGTGGTTGTACAAGGCATTGGTGGGACCTCACTTGGAGTATTGTGTTGTACATTTTTGGTCACTCTGTTACAGGAAAGACATAATTAAACTAGAAGAGTGCAGAGAAGATTTGTGAGGACTTGAGTGACTGAATTATGGTAGAAAACTTGGGAAGCTTGGGACTTTATTTCTTGGAGCTGATGGGTGGTGGGGTGGAGATACATCTCCACCAAAGGTGACGTGAAGTGTTCCTTCCCTCTGCAAGCTTGCAGGTCACCCTTGGGCGAGGTGTAACGCCTGCATAGACCCTCCCCCCCCAACCCCAATCTGGGTCACGTGAAGCCACGGGAGCGGGTGGTGGAGGGTCGTACGAGCAGCCGGTGCAGATCACAAGTCCTAGTTATGTGACCACTGACACCAGGCAGACAATCTCTGAAGAGTATTGATAATGGCCGGGGTCAGCAGTCTTGTAAAGACACTGACCAGAAGAAGGCAATGACAAACCACTTCTGTAGAAAGGTTTGCCAAGAACAGTCTTGTTCATGGAAATACCGTGATCGCGCACATCATAGGACATGGCTGGGGAGGAAACGGAGGGGCGACCTCACCGAGGCATTTAAGATCAGGAGGGGCACAAACCGGGTGAGTATGTTCAGCCCGCTTCCAATTTGCAGGGGTCAAAAACTAGAAGGAATAAGTTTAAGATGAGAGGGGCAACCTTTTCACCCAGAGAGTGGTGCGTATATGGCAAAGGAAGTGGTTGAGGCAGGTACATTAACCATGTTTAGCCATAGGTCATGGATAGAAAAGGGTTAGAACGGGGTTGCCACAGACCCCTTCCACCAACCGAGGTCCAGGTCCATGGGAACTCGTGGTTTAGGCTGCACAGGGATACGATGCAAGTACGGGCAAAGTGACCCCGGACACTCCCTGGACCTGATACGCATGACTATTTGGGGTGATACTCACAGTACTGCCCCGTCTTTCTTAAAGCATCTCTCTGTTAAGGTATAACTCTTAAACTGGCAGAAGAATGCCTTGGGGATCTCTTTGTTGTATTCAGAACAGCAGGAGGAAATACGATTCGAGGCCCTGTCACCCACGATTTCTGAAAGACAAAAGTCCAAAAGAAAATGTGTCAATGCAGTCCATTTGTCTGCACACAATTCTATGATTAGCCTTCCCCCTCTCACCACTGGACCTCATTCTGGAGTGACTGGGGTGGGGGGGGGGGGGGGAATCTCCCTTCTTCCCTTTCAGTCTGTGTAGGTCTGTAAAGTCAAGTCAAGTCACTTTTATTGTCATTTCAACCGTAACTGCTGGTACAGTGCATAGTAAAAATGAGACAACGTTTTTCAGGACCATGGTGTTACATGACACAATACAAAAACTAGACTGAACTACGTAAAAAAACAACACAGAGAAAAAAGAACAACAACTACACTGGACTACAGACCTACCCAGGACTGCATAAAGTGCACAAAACAGTACAGGCATTACAATAAATAATACACAAGACAGTAAGTTGGTGTCAGTCCAGGCTCTGGGTATTGAGGAGTCTGATAGCTTGGGGGAAGAAACTGTTACATAGTCTGGTCGTGAGAGCCCGAATGCTTCGGTGCCTTTCCCAGACAGCAGGAGGGAGAAGAGATTGTACGAGGGGTGCGTGGGGTCCTTCATAATGCTATTTGCTTCGTGGATGCAGCGTGTAGTGTAAATGTCCATGATAGCGGGAAGAGATGATTTTTTCAGCTGACCTCACTATCCGATGCAGGGTCTTGCGATCTAATATGGTGCGATTTCCGAACCAGGCAGTGATGCAGCTGCTCAGGATGCTCTCAATACAACCCCTGTAGAATGTGATGAGGATGGGGGGTGGGAGATGGACTTTCCTCCGCCTTCGCAGAAAGTAGAGATGCTGCTGGGCTTTCTTTGCTGTGGAGCTGGTGTTGAGGGACCAGGTGAGATTCTTCGCCAGGTGAACACCAAGAAACTTGGTGCTCTTAATGATCTCTACCGAGGAGCCGTCAATGTTCAGCTTTCGTCCCATGGAGGCTCACAGCATGCAAACAGGCCATTCGGCCCAAGCAATCCATGGAAACCAAGATGCCCATCTAAACTAATCCCATTTGGCCCCTATCCCTCAAAACCAGGGGTTCCCAACTTTCTTAATCGCATGGACCAATATTATTAACTGAGATATCTGGGGACCCTAGGCTGGGATCCCCCATGCTAAACCCTTCCTTATCCATGTACCTGTCCAATGTTAACGTACCTGCCTCAGCCATTTGCCTGTATGCCCCCTTTCCTATCCCTCTACTTGTGCAAGTACTTTTTAAATTTTGCTAAGGAATCTGCCTCAACCACTTCCTCTGTTCCACATACTCACCGCCCTCTGGTTCTTATTAATCTTCTCACCTCTCAACTGAAACCTCTGCCCTTTAGGTTGTTCAAGGATTGTGTAGGAGGAGAGGTTTATATTGATCTAAGAGCAGGTTAAAAATAAAGTCAGATGAAGGGCCTGTAATGTTCTAATTCTATATTCTAAACGCAGGGGTTCCCAACCTTTTTTATGCCATGGACACCTACAGAGGGGCCATTGACACCAGTTCTAAGGTGATAATGTTATGCCCGCAGCCCCCTCCTTTGTGAGAATGGCAAGATCACTATTGGGTTGGGTCAGGGGACCCAGGAAATGAGAGAGAGACGTGCAGAATGCCTCGTTCCCCGGCGATGTAAAGTCACGAGACATGGCCATTGTCTCTTGGAGACACATTTGTGGATTGAGACCCTATGCTACGTGAGAGCCCTCGGGCAAAGTGGGCTGGGTGAAGGGGAGAGATTGCATCATCCCCCAACCTGATTGACATCTACGACCCTGCAAGTCAGGATAAAAGAGGGGCTGTAGGAACGGCCCCTCAGACACACCAGAAGAAACGCTAGTGATCCCGGAATAGCGGGAAGCCATTTGAAGGAAGCCACGTGCATTCAGTTCCATTGCCTGGGACTGGTGGCTGGTACCACGGAAACGGCTGTGAACTAACAACGGGGAGCAACTCCCCCGACTCAACGGATTGGCCGCATAAAAGACCCGAGCAAGTTTAAAACCGTCTCTCTTAAACCCAAAGAGCTGCAGCTTGAATGAACTGAGTGACTTTTATTTTTCCATCGGACAATACAGTATCCCCTAGACAATGATAGAGCTATTTCTTATTGATTATTATTATACCCGCGCTTTTAGATTGAGTATTGATGACGTATATTATCTGAATGTTTGTATTAATCTTATTTTTGTGCCCCTTTATCAATAGACTTTTAAAAATAGTACCATCAGACTTCAACAGACCGCTCTATCTTTGCTGGTAAGTGACCCAGTTACGGGGTACGTAACAATAAGCATTCACCCTGTCCGTGCCCCCTCATGATTTTATGTACATCTATATGGTCACCCCTCAGCCTCCTTGCAACAAGCTCTTTGTGCTTGTGCAGAGAGCCAGAGAGCGTTGGCTCTGAGGGTTTTGGAGCACCTGAATTGGTCACTTCCAAGAGGACCACAACCTTCTCGTGGTTTGGAGGCTTGTGTGCCTCAATGACCCAGAGAGCGATGTTGGCTGGAGTCAGGGCTTTATGCTTTGGCTCTTGGTAGGGTCACCCATGCCAAACAGGTCAAAGGGTAGAGGTGGTCCACCAGTGCTCCAGGTTTGGGGGTTCAGCTCAGGGCTAACAACCCTGACTGGTAAAACAAAACTGTTATGGCAACAACAATGAAGGATCCTTCTGCATCCGAGTGTGATGGTATTCCCGAGTCTCCATCCGGGACTTCCAAGGCCGACAATAGTGAAAACCGAGGGGAAGCTACTGACGTGATGAAGGAAGCCCTGAACACCGCTGGAGATGGAGGACCTTCGCTGCTGCCCCAAACGCCAGCAGTGTAACAGGCAAAAGAGAGAATAGGTTCATTGTTGTTAAATAACAGTCATTAATCATTTAGAAACATAGAAACATCAACACAATACAGGCCCTTCGGCCCACAAAGCTATCCCAACCTTAGAAATTACCTCGAGTTGCCCACAGCCCTCTATTTTTCTGAGCACAATGTACCTGTTCAGGAGTCTCTTAAAAGACCCTATCATATCCGCCTCCACCACCGTTGCCGGCAGCCCATTCTACGCGCTCACCACTCTGCGTAAAAAACTTACTCCTGATATCTCCTCTGTACCTACTTTGAAGTATCTTGAACCTGTGCCTTCTTGTGCTAGCCATTTCAGCCCTAGGGAAAAGCCTCTGACTATCCACACGATCAATGCCTCTCATTATCTTGTACACCTCTATCAGGTCACCTCTCATCCTCTGTCACTCCAAGGAGAAAAGGCTGAGTTCACTCAACGTATTCTCATAAGGCATGCTCCCCAATCCAGGCAACATCCTTGTAAATCTCCTCTGCACCCTTTCTATGGTTTCTACATCCTTCCTATAGTGAAGCAACCAGAATTGAGCACAGTACTCCAAGTGGGGTCTGACCAGGATCCTATATAGCTGCAACATTACCTCTCGGTTCCTAAACTCAATCCCACGATTGATGAAGGCCGGTGCACAGTACGCCCTCTTAACCACAGAGTCAACCTGCGTAGCAGCTTTAAGTGTCTGATGGACTCGGACCCCAAGATCCCTCTGATCCTCCACACTGCCAAGAGTCTTACCATTAATACTATATTCTGCCATCATATTTGACCGACCAGAATTAACCACCTCACACTTATCTGGGTTAATCTCTATCTGCCACTTCTCAGTCCAGTTTTGCATCCTATCAATGTCCCATTTTAACCTCTGACAGCCCTCCACACTGTCCACAACACCCCCAACCTTTGTGTCATCAGCAAACTTACTAACCCATCCCTCCACTTCCTCATCCAGGTCATTTATAAAAATCACGAAGAGTAGGGGTCCCAGAACAGATCCCTGAGTCACACTACTGGTCACCGACCTCCATGCAGAATATGACCCATCTACAACCACTCTTTGCCTTCTGTGGGCAAGCCAGTTCTGGATCAGGCTTGTAAGGCACAACCTGCTTTTCACTAGGCCATGCTGACTATTCCTGATGAAGGGTCTCGGCCCAAAACGTCGACAGCGTTTCTCCTTATAGATGCTGCCTGGCCTGCTGCGTTCCACCAGCATTTTGTGTGTGTTGCTTGAATTTCCAGCATCTGCAGATTTCCTTGTGTTTGCTGACTATTCCTAATCATATTTAGAGTTCCTTTGTGTTGTTCTCACTCTTTGTACTGTGATCTCTCAGAGATCACCTGTCACTCGGGGTCCCGGTGGGTTTAAAAGGATAGCAGGGAACGGGGTCCCGGTGGGTTTAAAGGGAGAGCGGGGAACGGGGTCCCGGTGGGTTTAAAGGGAGAGCGGGGAACGGGGTCCCGGTGGGTTTAAAGGGAGAGCGGGGAACGAGGTCCCGGTGGGTTTCAAGGGAGAGTGGGAAACGGGGTCTCTGTGGGTTTCAAGGGAGAGTGGGAAACGGGGGTCCCGGTGGGTTTAAAGGGAGAGTGGGGAATGGGGTCCCGGTGGGTTTAAAGGGAGAGTGAGAAACGGGGTCTCGGTGGGGTTAAAGGGAGAGTGGGGAATGGGGTTGAAATGATGTTTGGATAACCATTTGACCATAAGATATAGAGTAGATTTAGGCCATTTGGCCCATCGAGTCTGCTCTGCCATTTCATTATGGCTGATCCAATCTTTCTTTCACTCCCATCTCCTATTTCCCCCCCATATCCCTTCATGCCCAGAGCAATCAAAAATCTATCAACGTCTGCCTTAAATGTACATAAATACTTGGCTTCCTCAGCTGCCTGTTGCAAGGAATTGCAGAGTCACAACTCTCAGCTGAAGAAATTCTTCCTCATTTCCGTTCTAAAAGAACGTCCCTCTATTCTGAGGCTGTGTCCTCTGGTCAGACTCTCCCATCATAGGAAACATTCTCTCCACATCCACTCTATCAAGGCCTTTCACCATTTGATGGGTTTCAGTGAGGTCACCCCTCATTCTTCTGAATTCGAGTGAAGACAGGCCCAGAGCCGTCATCACTCTGCACGTGACAAGCCGTTCAATCCTGGAATTGGGTCATTCGGATCCTGTCTGGGGAGGCAGGACCTGTTCAAAAGTGACAGGTTGCACCCAACCCAAGGGGGACCAATATTCTCGTGGGCAGGTTTGTTAGAGCTGTTGGTGAGGGTTTAAACTAATTTGGCAGGGGGGGAAAGGAACCAGAATGAAGGGACTTAGGAAAGGGCAGATGGTAAATAAGCAAAGATAGCGTGCAGTCAGACTGTCGGAAGGGCAGGCATGAGATAGGACATAATTGCAGCCAGCAGGGTGAGTATCAGTATATTAGAGATGCAGAATCACAAAGGGTAGCAAATAAAGTATTCAAAGTATTATATCTCAGCACTTGGAGTGTAAGAAATAAGATGAGTGATCTTGTTGCACTATTACAGATTGTCAGGCATGATGTGGCCATCACTGCATCATGGCTGAAGGATGGTTGTAGTGGGCACTGAATGTCCATGGTTACACATTATATTGGGGGGATAGGAAGGTAGGCTGAGGGGGTGGTGTGGCTCTGCTGGTAAAGAATGGCATCAAATCAGTAGAAAAATATGACAATGTTGGAAGATGTGGGAATCCTTGTGGGTTGAGTTAAGAAACTGCAAGGGTAAAAGGACCCTGATGGCAGTTATACACAGGCCTCCCAATAATAGCTGGGATGTGGATCACAGATTACAACAGGAAATAGAAATGGCAAGTCAAAAGGGCAATATTATGGTAGTCATGGAAGATTTTAACATGCACGTCGATTGGGAAAATCAGGTTGAAAATGGATCTCAAGGGAGTGAGTTTGTTGAATGCCTACGAGTTGGCTTTTTAGAGCAGTTTGTTGTTGAGCCTACTAGGGGATTGGGCGTTGAGTAATGAACCGGAGGCGATTAGGGAGATTAAAGTTAAAAAAAACCCTTAGGAGGCAGTAATCACAATATGATTGAGTTCAACTTGAAACCTGATAGGGAGAAAGTCTGATGTAGCAGTATTTCAATGGAGTAAAGGAAATTACAGTGGTATGAGAGAGGAGTTGGCCAAAGTAAACTGGAAGGAGATACTGACAGGGATGTCAGCAGAGCAGCAATCACTTCAGTTTCCGGGAAAAATGGGGAAGGTGCAGGATAGATGTATTCCAAAATCAAAGAAATACTCAAATGGCAAAATGGTGCAACCATGGCTGACAAGGACAAGCAAAAGAAATGGCATACAACAAATGAAGAATTAGTGGAAAGACAGAGGATTGGGAAGCTTTTAAAAACCTATAGACAGCAACTAAAAGAACCATTAAGAGGGAAAAGATGAAATATGAAAGCAAGCTCGCAAACAATATCAAAGTGGAGAGTAAAAGCTTTTTCCTTGTATGCAAAAAAATAAAAGAGATGAGAATGGATATAGGACTGGTAGAAAATGAGGCCAGAGAAATAACAGGCAACAAGGAGATGGCTGACAAACTAAATGAGTATTTTGCATCAGTCTTCACTGTGGAAGACACTAGCAGTGTGCCAGATGTTGTAGTGTGTGAGGGAAGAGAAGTGCGTGCAGATACTGTTACAAGGGAGAAGGTGCACAAAAAGCTGAAAGACCTAAAGGTACATAAGTCACCCGGACCAGAGGAACTGCACCCTAGGGTTCTAAAAGAGGTAGCAGTAGAGATTGTGGAGGCATTAAAATGATCTTTCAAAAATCATTGGACTCTGGCATGGTGCAAATTGAAAATGTCACTCCACTCTTTAAGAAGGGAGAAAGCCAGCAGAAAGGAAAGTATAGAGCAGTTAGCCAGAACTCAGTGGTTGGGAAGATGCTGGAATCAATTGTTAGGGATGAGGTTATGGAGTAGTTGGTGACACAAGACAAATTAGGACAAAGGCAGCATGGTTTCCTTCAGGGAATATCTTGCCTGACAAACCTGTGGAATTATTTGAGGAGATTTCATGTAGGATAGATAAAGGGGATGTAGTGGATGTTGTATATTTGGACTTTCAGGAGGCTTTTGACAAGGTGCCATACATGAGGCTACAAGTTATGAGCTCATGGTATTACAGGAAAGTTACTAACATGGTTAGAGCATTGGTTGATGGTAGGAGGCAGCGAGTGGGAATAAAAGGATCCTTTTCTGGTTGGCTGCCAGTGACTAGTGGTACTCCACAGGGCTTGGTGTTGGGGCCATTTCTTTTATGCTGTATATAAATGATTTAGATGATGGAATAGGTGGTTTTGTTGCCAAGTTTGAAGATGATACGAAGATTGGTGGAGAGGCAGATAGTGCTGAGGAAATAGGTAGGATGCAGAAGGACTAAGACAGATTAGGAGAATGGGCAAGAAAGTGACAGATGAAATATAATGTTGGAAAATGCAAGGTCATGCACTTTGGTAGTAGAAATAAATGTGCAGTCTATTTTCTAAATGCGGAGAAAATCCAAAAATTTGTGCAGAACACCCTAAAGTTTAACTTGTAGATTGAGTCGGTGGTGGGGAAAGCAAGTGGCATGTTAGCATTCATTTCAAGAGTAAGGATGTGATGCTGAGGCTTTATAAGGCACTGGTGAGGTCTCACCTTGAGTATTGTGAATATTTTGGACTCTTCATCTGAGAAAAGATGTGCTGGCATTGGAGAGGGTTCACAAGGATGATTCCAGGAATGAGTTATCGTACGAGGAATGTTTGATAGCTCTGGGACTGTGCTTGCTGGAATTTGGAAGGATGAGGGAGGATCTCATTGAAAAGTCTGCAGAGTAGATGTGGAAAGGATGTTTCCCATGATGGGGGAGTCTAGGACTCAGGATAGAAGGGTGTCCATTTAAAACAGAGATGTGGAGAAATTTCTTTAGGCAGACGGTGGTAAATTTGTGGAATTTATTACCGCAGGCAGCTGTGGAGGCCAGGTCGTTGGTTGTATATGAGGCAGAGATTGATAGGTTCTTGGTTGAACATGGCATCAAAGGTTACGTGGAGAGGGCCGGGATTGGGGCTGAGGAGGGGAAAAAAAGAATCAGCCATGATTGAATGGCGGAGCAGACTCGATGGGCCAAATAGCCTATTTCTGCTCCTATGTCTTATGAAATTATCTTATTGAACCTCCTTTAAACCTTCTCCATCTTCAGCACATCCTTTCTCAGATAAGGGGTCCAAAGCTACTCACAATACTCCAAGTGAGGCCTCACCAGAGCTTTACAAAGTCTCATCACATCCTTGCCTTCATGTAGTCGTCCTCTTGAAATGAATCCTAACATTGCATTTGGCTTCATCACCACAGACTCAACCTGCAAATGAACCTTTAGGGAATCCTGCAAAAGAACTCCCAAGTCCCTTTGCACCTCAGTGCTTTGTATTTTCTGTCCATTTAGAAAATAGTACATTTCTTCTACCAAAGTGCATGACCATATACTTCCTGACACTGTATTCCATCTGCCATTTCTTTGCCCATTCTCCTAACCTATCTAAGTGCTTCTGTAGCCTCTCTAATTCCTGAAAACTACCTGCCCCTCCACCCATCTTCTTATCGTTTGCAAACTGCAACAAACTCATCAATTCCATCATCCAAATCATTGTCATATAATGTAAATATAATCAGTGCCAACACAGATCCCTGTGGAACACCACTAGTCACTGGCAGCCACACAGAAAAGGCTCACTTTATTCCCACTCCACCTCCTGCCAATCAGCCACTGCTTTATCAATGCTAGAATCTTCCCTGTAATACCATGGGCTCATAGCTTGTGAAGCAGCCTCATGTGTGGCACCTTATCGAAGGCCTTCTGAAAATCCAAATGCACAACATCAATCGATTCTCCTTTGTCTATCCTGCTTGTTATTTCTTCAAAGAATTTCAACAGATTTTCAGGCAAGATTTCCCTTGAAGAAACTTTGCTGACTACAGCCTATTTTATCATGTGCCTCCAAGTACCCTGAGACCTCATCTACAATAGTCGACTCAAAAATCTTCCCATCCACTGTGATCAGACTAACTGGCTTTCTTCTGCCTCTCTCCCTTCTTGAAGAGTGGAGTGACATTTGCAATTTTCCAGTCTTCCGGAACCATTCCAGAATTTAGTGATTCTTGAAAGATCATTACTAATGCCTCCACGATCTCTTCAGCCATCTTTTTCAGAACTCAGGGGAGACACCATCTAATCCAGATGACTGATCTACCTTCAGACCTCTCAGTTTCCAAAGAGCCTGCTCTGTAGTTATGGTAACTTCACACACTTCATGCCCCTGACACCTGGAACTTATTCAGTTCTTCTGCCATTTCATTGTTCCCTGCCTACTACCTTTCCAGCATTGTTTTCCACTGATATTCACTCTCACCTCTCTTTTACACTTTATATATCTGAAAAAGTTTTTGGTATCCTCTTTAATATTATTGGCTAGCTGACTTTCATATTCTTAACCTTGTTAATGACTTTTTAGTTGCCTTCTGTTGGATTTTAAAAACTTCCCAATCCTCTAACTTCCCACTCATTTTTGCTCTATTATATGCCCTCTCTTTGGCTTTGGGTTTTCTTGTTAGCCAGGGTTGTGTCACCTTTCCTTTAAAATGTTTCTCCCTCTTTGGGAGATATATATCCTGTGCCTTCCAAATTGCTTCCAGAAATTCCAGCTGTTGCTGCTCTGCCCTCATCCCTGCCCGTGTTACTTACCAGTCAGTGCTGGCCGACATTTCCCTCATGTCTCTGTAATTTCCTTTACTCTACTCATACCTCCGACTTTAGCTTCTTCTCAGATTTCAGGGTGAATTCACTTTCCCCTGAGGGTTCTTAAGCACTCTAATCAATTCTGGTTCATTGCACAACACCCAACCCAGAATAGCTAATCCTCAAGTGGGCCCAACCATGAGTTGCTCTGAAATCCTATCTCTTAGAAATTCCCCCTCCTGTATTCCAGCACCAACCCAGTTTTCCCAATCTACCTGCAAACTGAAGTCCCCCATGACCATTGTAACATTGGTCTTTTGGCATGTATTTTCCATCTCCTGTTGTAATTTGTAGACCAAACTCTTACTACTGTTTGGGGTCTGTATACAATTCCCATCAGGTCTTTTTACCCTTGCAGTTCCTTAGCTCTATCCACAATGATTCAACACCTTCTGACCCTATCTATCTAATGATTTGATTTCAGTTTTTACCAACAGAGCAATGCTGTCCCCTTTATTTGCTTGCCTGTCCTTTTGATATAACGTGTACCCTTGGACATTAAGCTCCCATCTATAATCTTTCAGACATGATTCAGTGATGCTGACAACACCATTCCTGCCAATCTGTAGCTGTGCTGCAAATTCATCTACTTTAATTCCATACACTGCGCACATTCAACACCCTCCATCCTGTATTCACTCTTTTTGATTTTGTAGCACCTTGTTTAACCTTGTGATTCCTAATTTTGTCTGAGGTCTTACCAACATCTGTCTCCACAATCTGTTCTGGCACTCTGGTTCCCATCACCCTGCAAGTCCAGTTTAAACCCCACCGTGCAGTATTAAGAAACCTTCCTGCTAGGATATTACTCCCCCTCCAGTTCAGGTACAAACTGTCCCATCTGCACAGGTCCCACCTTCCCTGGAAGAGAGCCCAGTGATCCAAAAATTTTGTACCCTCCCTCCCACATCAACTCCTTAGCCACATATTCTGTATAATCTTCATAGTTCTGACCACACTAGCATGGGGGCACGGGTAGCAATCCTGAGGTCACAACCCTGGAGATCCTGCCCTTGTAACTTAGCACGTAACTTCCTATGCAGAACCTCGTCACTCATCCTCCCCATGTCATTGGCACGTGGACCGTGACTTCTGGCTGTTCACCCTCCCGCTTAATAACGCCGAGGACTCGATCTGAGATCACCTGGATCCACCAGGGAGGCATCATACCGTCCGAGAATTTCGTTCTTGCCCACGGAACCTCCTGTTCTTTCCCCTAACTAAGGAATCCCCCATCATCACAATGTGCCCCTTCTCCCCTCTTCTGAGTCACAGAGGTAGCCTCTGTGCCAGAGACCCGACCACTATGACTTTCCTCTGTTAGGTCAGCCCCCGAAAGCATCCAATGGTACACCGCTGCTGAGGGGGATGGTCACCGGGTTCTCAACCCCTTTCCCCTTCCTGACTGTCACCCAGTTTCCTGTGTCCTGCACCTCGGGTGTAACTACCTCTCTATATGCCCTGTCTATCACCCTTCAGCCTCCCGAATGATCCGGAGTTCATCCAGTTCCAGCTCCAACTCCGTAACGCGGTGTGTTAGAAGCTGCAGCTGGATGCACTCCTCGCATTGGTGGTCGTCAGGGATGTTGGAGGTCGTTCTGAATTCCCACATGCCGCAAGAGGGGCATTCCACTACCCAGCCCGAAACCGGGTCTCGGTGACCCAAATGTCGAACCATCAGGATTTCATAACTCCCAAGAAACTTAAGAGAAACTTAAAGTATGTTTTTCTTTGCTTCATTTATCTGATACGGTCCCTCAGAATTTCCCAGCCTTCCTTCCTGTTCAACAAGTCTGATGCAAAGACGCAGGCTACTGAAACACTCAACGAACGAGTATGTTGCGCCGCCGACTCAAGACCGCATGAGCATCTGTCCAGCTGTGGACACAGGGCGACATCTGTCCTAAAACCTCGTCCCGACCCCGGGCGACCTCCTCCACCGCCGCCTGTCCCCAGCTTCTGGAGACTGTGTGGGCTCGGAGAGAGGGGAGTTAATCCCAGTTTGCGAGCCTGTCACAGAGAGTAATTTGTTGTTTGGGTTATCTCTGTTCCAACTAAAATCCCTGGGGAGACTTCTCAGAAAAAAAAATCAAATTCAGATTTAACGAAGCAAATAGCCAAGAGAAATTTAAGGCCATATGTATCTGGCCAAAAAGTTAACCAGGGAGGTATAACCCATTGTAGCCTATCTTTGCTCTGCACACTCTGTCAAAGTTAATTTATCATCAAAGTACGAGATTCGTTTCTTGCTGACATTCACAGTAGAAGAGAGAATTGCAATCCAGTCAATGATGTGTAGTGGTTAACACAACGCTTTACAGTACAGGCAAATTCCCGGCGCTACCTGTACGTTCTCCCTGTGACCGCGCGCGTTTCCTCCCACAGTCCGAAGATGTACCCGTTGGTAGGTGGATTGGTCATTGTAAATTGTCCCGTGACTCGGCGGGGGTTAAATCACGGGTTGCTGGGCATGGTCTGTTCTGTGCTCTATCTCGAGAAATATTGTGTGTTTTTTTTAAACAACGCACAATTGCATACTGACAAGACCATAAGACATAAGAGCAGAATTAGGCCATTTGGCCCATCGAGTCTGTTCCGCCATTCATTCATAGCTGTTCCTTTTCTCCATCTCTTCCTCAATCCCACTCCCCGACCTTCTCTCCGTAACCTTTGATGCCGTGTCCAATCAAGAACCTATCAATCTCTGCCTTAAATATACCCAATGACCCGGCCTCCACGGCTGCCTGTGGCAACAAATTCCACAAATTCATCACTCTTTGGTTAAAGAAATTTCTCCCACATCTCTGTTTTGAAAGGGCACCCCTCTATCCTGAGGCTGTGCCCTCTTGTCCTAAACCCTCCCACCATGGGAAACATCCTTTCCACATCTACTCTGTCTAAGCCTTTCAACATTCGAAAGGTTTCAAGACTAACCACCAACATGCAAAAAAAAGAACTGTATGGAATGCGAAAAGGAAAATGAAATGCTCCTCAGACAGGATGAAGAGGTCAATACTCCCCAATGCCATTAGGCTTTACAATTCTACCGCCAGGACTTAAGAACTTTTTAAAAGCTATTATTAATGCATTTTGAGATAGTGATTTAGATGCATATCATATTTTTTTACTGAGTTAAGTATTGTATGTAATTAGTTTTGCTACAACAAGTGTATGGGACATTGGAAAAAAGTTGAATTTCCCCATGGGGATGAATAAAGTATCTATCTATCTATCTATTTATCTATCTATCTATCTATCTAACGCTGAACGTGAGCTGTGGAACCTTAGCGAGTCTGTCGCTTGTGGAATCAGTTCTGTGTTGGAGTGAGTGAAGTTATCCACGCTGATTCAGGAGTTGATGGTTGTAGGGTAATAATTGTTCCTGAACCTGGCGGTGTGGGAGCTGAGGCTACTGACCTCCTGCCCGACATCTCTTCTCACGTACAGGATGTTGGGAATCTCCCTCTTCTTTCCAGTTGTTCCTGCAAATTATCCCGCTGTAATACCCAGCCAGGTCGCCGCCGAAAGTTACTCACTCGGTTGTTCCGACGGGGCAGCCGGGTCCTGCCTCCCTCCCCGTGTAACCCCTCACAGACCCCCGCCCCCGCCAACACCAATTATACACACAAACCCACACACACCTGAATTCCTCCACTACGCGCCGTGTAGTATGATGTGGTCGATCACGGTCTTTGACCGTCATTGTCCTTGGCAATTTTTTCTACAGAAGTGGTTTGCCATTGCCTTCTTCTGGGCAGTGTGTGTCTTTACAAGACGGGTGACCCCAGCCATTATCAATACTCTTCAGAGATTGTCTGCCTGGTGTCAGTGGTCGCATAACCAGGAATTGTGATCGGCACCTGTTGCTCATGTGACCATCCACCTCCTGATACTGTGGATTCACGTGACCCTGATCGGGGGTCGAAGCAGGTGCTACACTTCCCCCATGGGTGACCTGAAGGCTAGCGGATGGAAGGAGCACCTTACACCTCGTTTGGTAGAGACGCATCTCCAGCCACTCAACTCCCCCACACGGGCTCCCTCACTCACACTCACTCACTCACACCTCCACCAGAGCCGGAGGGCACTCACCGACTGCGATGGCCAGAAGGTGCAGAGCGACGGCTGTCCGCAATTGCAGGCCACACCTGCCCATTCCCCCGGTCAGCTCCTCTCAAACACACTGAAAAGTTTCACGACTCCCCAAGTAAAGTCGTTCGGCAGAGAGCGCGGGGAAATCGCAACAAGGCCTTATATCATCGAATGGATAAGGAAGTATTACGCTGCTCCATTAGAATGCGGGACTTTCTCAGCGATACCGACTTCTTAAAGGGGAATGTACAGTCCCGGTCGGCTGTACCCATCCACAGATGCTGCCTGACCCGCTGAGCTCCTCGGGCATAATGTGTGGGTTACAGAACTCAGACTAGCCGAGAGTGGAGATCACATGCCCTCAGCCCGCAGACCGTGAGAACCTTGCGTTGCATTTTTGGGATATGGACGCGTGTGGTTCTGGCTAAAAATCTTGCCTCTCTTTACCATAAGGACACGTCTCCGTGTCTTTAAGATACAGGCAACGCCGCATATTCCATCTGGGTAGCTTCCAACCTGATGGCTTGAACACTGATTTCTCCAGCTTCTGGGCATTCCTGCTCATCCCTCTTCTCTCATTTCCCACTCCTCATTCTGGTTCCCCTCTCACCCCTTCGCTCCTCCTCTCCTGCCCCATCACCCCTGTCTTTCCCCTCCTTCCCTTTCCATGTTCTCCAATCAAATCCCTTCTGCTACAGCCACCACCCTTCCTCGATTCCCCACTCTGACCTTTTGCCTCCACTCACCTGCCTACCACCTCCTCCTTCCCCTTCTCCTCTGGTCCACTCTCCTCCCCTACCAATTCCTTTTTCTCCAGCCCTTGACTTTTCCCACCCACCCGGTTTCACCCAGCTGAGGTGGGCAGAGAGGCGAGAGAAGCTCAAGGTGGTAGGTGAGGGAAGGGATGAAGTCAAGAGCTGGGGAGTTGATTGGGGAAAGAGACAGGAGGCCATGGAAGAAAGAAAAAGGGGGAGGAGCACCAGAGGGATGGGTGGACAAGGTGAGAGAGGGAAAGGTGGGTGGGGAATGATGAAGGAGAGAGAGGTGGGGGCATTACTGGAAGTTCAAGAAATTGGTATATTCTGCCTGGGTAGACTCCAACCTGATGGCCTGAACATTGATTTCTCGAACTTCTGGTAATGTCCCCAACCCTCCTCACCATTTCTCATCCCCTTTCCCCTCTCTCACCTCATCTCCTTGCATGCCCGTCACCTTCCTCTGGTGCTCTTCCCCCTTTATCCTTCTTCCATGGCCTCCCAGCTCTTTACCTCATCCCTCCCCCGCCAGGTTTCACCTCTCACCTTATGTTTCTCTCTCCTCTCCCCCCGCCTTTAAAATCTACTCCTCAGCTTTTTTTCTCCAGTCCAGATGAAAGGTCAACCGAACTCTTTTCCTGGATGCTGCCTGTGTTGCCTGGATTTCCAGCCGCTGCAGATTTTGTCCTGTTTGTGATTGGCTTCACCGATTACCTGCCAGACAACCTCTTTCCCCTCTCTACACCTTGTTATTCTGTTATCTTCCCCCTTCCTTCTCAGCCCTGAAGAAGAGTCTCCGTGGGAAACGTCGACTGTTTATTCATTTCCACAGATGCTGCCTAACCCACTGAGTTCCTCCAACATTTTGTTTGTGTTGCTTTGGACTTCCAGCATCTGCAGAACTTCTTATATTTATGAACCCTTTGCCTCTTCTGCCTCTCACCTCCTAGATTCTCAATTCATTCCTCCCTCCTCCACTCACCCAATTTGCCCCCTCGGCTGGTATCACCTATCACTGCCAGATTTCACTCCTTCCTATCCCGCCACCACCTTCATCTTCCAGCTTCTTTCCCTTTCCTTTCCAGTCCTGATGAAGGGTCTCTGCCCAAAATCCCACCTGTTTATTCCACTCCAGGGATGCTGTCTGATCTGCTGAGTTCCTCCACCATTCTATGCGTGTTTCTTTAAAGTGGGACTTGGACCTGGGAGATGTGCAATGAAGGGTTGAACATCGGAGAAAATTGACCTTCCCCCTCTATGGCACTTTCCCAGACTCCAGGAATAGAACTATAACTGACAGGGCAGGATATGGCTAATACGTTCCAATCATGCCAGAAAAAAGTCCAGGAGATGGAATGTTATGCAGAATTTGTGGAAGATGTTGGTAGGGCCAATTTGGAGTATTCTATGATGTTTTGATCACCTACCCACAGGAAAGATGTAAATAAGATTGAAAGAGGACGGAGAAAATGTCCAAGAATGTTGCCGGGTCTGGAGGACCTGAGTGATAAGATTGAATAGGTCCGGACTGTATTCTCTGGAAACGTAGAAGATGGAGGGGAGATTTGATAGAGGTATGGAAAATTATGAGGGGTCTAAACAGGGTAAATGCTAGCAGGCTTTTCCCATGGAGGTTGGGTAGCACAACAACTAGAGGTCATGGGTTAAGGGTGAAAGGTGAGAAGTTTAAGGGGGAGCATGAGGGGGAACTTCTTCACTCAGGGGGTGGTGAGAGTGTGGAATGAACTGCCAGGGCAAGTAGTGGATGCAATTTCAATGTTTAATGGAAGTTTGGATAGGTTCATGCCTAGGAGGGATATGGAGGGATATGGTCCTGACACAGATAAAATGGTTTGGTGTGGACTAGATGGGCTGAAAGGCCTGTTTATGTGCTGTAGTTTTCTATAACTCCATGATAAACCTGATTCTGATATGGGTTTCTTTTGTAGACTGTAAGTGGGACAGGGATAACGAGAGAGGAATCATGTTAGGAAAAGGGGAAGGGAGAGGGGATTGAGCAGGAAGCACCAGAGAAACATAGAAAACCTACAGATCAATACAGGCCCTTTGGCTCACAAAGCTATGCCGAACATATCCCTATCTTAGAACTACCTAGGCTTTACCCATAGCCTTCTATTTTTCTAAACTCCATGTAGCCATTCAGGCGTCTCTTAAAAGACCCTATCGTTTCCGCCTCCACCACCGTTGCCAGCAGCCCATTCCACACACTCACCACTCTCTGAGTAAAAAACGTAATCCTGATATCTCCTCTGTACCTACTTCCAAGCACCTTAAAACTGTGTCCTCTCATGCCAGCCATTTCAGCCCTGGGAAAAATCCTCTGACTATCCGCACGATCGATGCCTCTCATTATCTTGTACACCTCTATCAGGTCACCTCTCATCCTCCATCACTCCAAGGAGAAAAGGCCGAGTTCACTCAACCTACTCTCATAAGGCATGCTCCCCAATCCAGGCAACATCCTTGTAAATCTCCTCTGCACCCTTTCTATGGTTTCCACATCCTTCCTGTAGTGAGGCAACCAGAACTGAGCACAGTACTCCAAGTGGGGTCTGACCAGGATCTTATATAGCTGCAACATTACCTCTCGGCTCCTAAACTCAATCACACAATTAATGAAGGCCAATGCACCATATGCCTTCTTAACCACAGAGTCAACCTGCATAGCAGCTTTGAGTGTCCTATGGACTCAGACCCCAAGATCCCTCTGATCCTCCACACTGCCAAGAGTCTTACCATTAATACTATATTCTGCCATCATATTTGACCTACAAAATGAACCACCTCACACTTATCCGGGTTGAACTTCTCAGCCCAGTTTTTCATCCTATCAATGTCCCGTTGTAACCTCTGACAGCCCTCCACACTATCCACAACACCTCCAACCTTTGTGTCATCAGCAAACTTACTAACCCATCACTCCACTTCCTCATCCAGGTCATTTATAAAAATCACAAAGAGTAAGGGTCCCAGAACTGATTCCTGAGGCACTCCACTGGTCACCGACCTCCATGCAGAATATGACCCATCTACAACCACTCTTTGCCTTCTGTGGGCAAGCCAGTTCTGGATCCACAAAGCAAGGTCTCCTTGGATCCCATGCCTCCTTACTTTCTCAATAAGCCCTGCATGGTGTACTTTGTCAAATGCCTTCCTGAAATCCATATACACTACATCTACAGCTCTTCCTTCACCAATGTGTTTAGTCACATCCCCAAAAAATTCAATCAGGCTCGTAAGGCACGACCTGCCCTTGACAAAGCCATGCTGACTATTCCTAATCATGTACCTCTCCAAATGTTCATAAATCCTGCCTCTCAGAATCTTCTCCATCAACTTACCAACCACTGAGGTAAGACTCACTGGTCTATAATTTCCTGGGCTGTCCGTACTCCCTTTCTTGAATAAGGGGAACAACATCCGCAACCCTCCAATCCTCCAGAACCTCTCCCATCCTCATTGGTGATGCAAAGATCATCGCCAGAGGCTCAGCAATCTCCTCCCTCACCTCCCACAGTAGCCTGGGGTACATCCCATCCGGTCCTGGCGACTTATCCAACTTGATGCCTTCCAAAAGCTCCAGCACATCCTCTTCTTTAATATCTACATGCTGAAGCTTTTCAGTCCGCTGCAAGTTATCCCTACAATCGCCAAGATCCTTTTCCACAGTGAATACTGAAGCAAAGTATTCATTAAGTACCTCCTCTATTTCCTCTAGTTCCATACACACTTTTCCAGTCACACTTGATTTGTCCTATTTTCTCATTCCTTATCCTCTTGCTCTTCACACACTTGTAGAATGCCTTAGGGTTTTCCTTAATCCTGTCCACCAAAGCCTTCTCATGGCCCCTTCTGGCTCTCCTAATTTCATTCTTAAACTCCTTCCTGTTAGCCTTATAATCTTCTAGATCTCTATCATTACCTAGCTTTTTGACCCTTTTGTAAGCTTTTCTTTTCTTCTTGACTAGAATTACAACAGCCTTTGTACACTACCCTACCATCCTTTCCGTGTCTCATTGGAACGTACCTATTCAGAACCCCACACAAATATCCCCTGAACATTTGCCACATTTCTTCTGTACATTTCCCTGAGAACATCTGTTCCCAATTTATGCTTCTAAGTTCCTGCCTGATAGCCTCATATTTCCCCTTACTCCAATTAAACGTTTCTCCAACTTGTCTGTTCCTATCCCTCTCCAATGCTATGGTATTCTGTAATGATCTATAACCCAATTGTTTGGAATCAAATGACCTTGCCTGGTATCTCAGGACTGGGTGTGTCAACATCCTCACCACCCCCACTCTGGCACACCTCCTCTGCTACTAGTTCCACAGCCCACCCACGGCGCTCCACCCTCACCGTTTCCAACATCCTTTGCTCTCACCAGATTTACAATCTCGCTCTCCGCTGACAAATACAGCACTGTGCAAAAGACTTCATCACCCAAGCTAGATGAATGTGCCTAAGACTTTTGCACAGTATTGTATGAGCAGCATTTGATTGCTCTTGGCCTGTTCTTGCTGGAGTTTAGAAGTATGAGGAGGGTCCTACTGAATACTGAAGGGCTTAGTACAGTGAACATGGAGAGGATGTTTCCAATAGTGGGGGAGTCTAGGGCAAGAGGGCACATCCTCAGGATAGAGGGACGTCCATTTAGAACGGAGATGAAGAGGAATTTGTTTAGCCAGAGAGTGGTGAGTCTGTAATTTCAATGTTGTTAATATATCAACCTCAATCACTTCCTCTGCCAGCTTATACCACAGCCTCACTACCCTCTAGGTGGAGAATTTGACCAGCAATTGCCTTTCAAATCTTTCCCTTCTCACCTTAAAACAATGCCCTCTAGGTCTTGGTTTTCCAATCACCTTATCTATGATCTTAGATGCCTCTGGAAAGTCTCCTATGGTCGAAGGAATAAAATCTTACCCTGACAACACAGCTTAGAGACAAGGTTCAAGAATGACATTTGTTTCTTGTACAATTGGCCCAGCCCCAGACACTACCTCAGTATAGTAACACAATCGCCACTTTGATTTCCTTGCATTAAAATTGGCTTTTTGTTCAAAGTAAATTTATTATCAAAGTACATATATGTCACCATATACAATCCTGAGATTCGTTTTCTTGCGGGCATACTCAATAAATCCATAATAGAATAATAACCATAATAGAATCAATGGGAGGCCACCCAATTTGGGCATCAACCAGAGCGCAGAAGACAATAAACTGTGCAAATACAGAAATAAGAAGCAATAATAATAAATAAATACTGAGAACGTGAGATGAAGAGTCCTTGAAAGTGAGTCCATAGGTTGTAGGAGCATTTCAATGATGGGTCAAGTGAAGCTGAGAAAAGTTATTCCCTCTGGTTCAAGAGCCTGAAGGTTGAGGGGTAATGACTGTTCCTGAACCTGGTGGTGTGTGTCTTGAGGCTCCTGTACCTTCGACCTGATGACAGCAGCGAGAAGAGAGCATGTCCTGGGTGATGGGGTCCCTGATGATGGGTGCTGCTTCTCTGGGAGCGTTTCCTGTAGATGTGCTCAAGTATTTCTCCTTGTAAGAACTGTGTGTAATTTTTTGTTTTAATTTATGTTTTTTCTTGTGAATGGAGCTCATGTGATACTATGTGGCTGTGATTCACCGCGCCTATGCGTACATAGTCTTGTGCAGAAGCCTTAGGTCCCACACCACCAGCTTCAGGACCAGTGACTACCCTACAACCACCCAGCTCCTGAACTGGTGTGGATAACTTCATCCACCACTGAGCAGAGATCTTGAGATCCAAGTCCATGGCTAAACGGGTCGAGAAGGTGGTTAAGAAGGCTTATGGAATGCTTGCTTTTATTAGTCAAGGCATTGAGTTCAAAAGACAGGAGGTTATGTTGCAATTTTATCAAACTGTGGTTAGACCACAACTGGAGTATAGTTCTGGTTGCCCCACTATAGGGGATGTTGAGGCTTTGGAGAGGGTGCAGAAGTGGTCGCTGCCTGGTTTAGAGGGTGTGTGCTACCTTGGGAGGCTTGTTTCCTTGGGTTGTTTTCTCTGGAGCGTCAGAGGCTGAGGGAGATCTGATAGAGGTTTACAAGATTAGGAGAGGTGTAGATAGAGTGGACTGTTTCTCAGGGTTGAAAAGTCTAATAGCGGAGGGCATGCACTGAAGGTGAGAGGGTACTTTTGCACAGTACTGTATTTGTTAACGTGCAGGGGACAGCGAGTAGTAAAGGAATGGTGAGGGGGGAGGGCTGGAGGAGTGTTGCGCAGAGAAGGAGTGCCAGTGGTGAGTGCAGACAGACCCACAGCCCTGAGACACGATTTGATTCCAAGCCATTGGTTTATTGATCATTACAGAATGTCTCTCTGGTGCTTCCCACTCCCTCCCCTCTCCCTTCCGCTTTTCCCAACTATGATTCCCCTCCCCCTGCCCCCTTCCCACTCTCAGTCCACAATAGACACCCAGATCAGAATCAGGTTTATCAGCGCTCACGTATGTCATGAAATGCGTTTTTTTTGTGTGGCCACAGTCCAACACAATACAGTAAACTACTACAGCTCTGTGCAAAAGTCTTAGGCACCCTGGCTATGGATAGGTGCCTAAGACTTTCGCACAGTTCTTTTTATGTCCATCAGATCAAAGGTACAGGTGCCTCAGGACTCGCACCACCAGATTCAAGATCAACCATCGGGCTCTTGAACAAACTGCACTCACTTGTCCCATCATTGAAATGTTTCCACAATAAATGATCTCACTTTAAGGACTCGTTATCTCCTTATCTCACATTCTGGTTACTGATTGTTATCTATTTATTTTTGCATTTGCACAGTTTCTGCACTCTGGTTGAACTTTCATTGATCCTGTTATAGTTACTACTCAATAGATTTGCTGAGTATGCCCACAAGAAAATGAATCTCAGGGTTGTATGTGGTGACATCTATGTGCTTTAATAATAACATTTACTTTGAACTTTTTATGTATAGTTTTTGTAACTTATATTGTATTTATTGTCCTATAAATGCCTGCAAGAAGATTAATCTCAGGGTAGTATTTGATAACTTTGATAATAAGTTTACTTTGGACTTTCCACTTTGAAGAAACCTGACTTGATTGCCATGAATGGAACAACAGGAACAAGACTTTCACCAAGGCACAGCTAGAGGAAGCTGGTGACTGACTGGGTATAGCACTGGGAGTGGGTGTATCCGTGTCTTTGGTCTCCTCTGGGAACTCAGTCTGAAGGAAGGGCTGCTCCCTCAGTGGGGCATTCAGTCAGATGAGAGTATCAGCTAACAAGCCCCACCCCACCCCCAGGCCAGGCAGCATCTAAATGAATAAACATCAACATTTTGGGTCGAGACCCTTCTTCAAGACTGAGAAGGAAGGGGGAAATGCCAGAATGTTCCGTTAGTCAGAACTACCCCCTCAGCAGCCAGAGATTGAAAGGTGATTGAGTTTTATCTTCAATGTGCACAGATACCCAGGGAATACGATCAATCACTGAGAGGCATTGATCGTGTGGATAGTTAGAGGCTTTTTCCCAGGGCTGAAATGGCTGCCACAAGAGGGGACAGTTTTAAGGTGCTTGGAAGTAGGTACAGAGGAGATGTCAGAGGCAAGTCTTTTACTCAGAGAGTGGTGAGTGCGTGGAATGGGCTGCCAGCAACGGTGGTGGAGGCGGATACGATAGGGTCTTTTAAGAGACTTAATGGAGACATGGAGCTTAGTGAAATAGAGGGCTATGGGTAACCCTAGTAATTTCTAAGGTAAGGACATGTTCGGCACAGCTTTGTGGGCCGAAGGGCCTGTATTGTGCCGCAGGCTTTCTATGTTTCTATGTAATACCTTCCCATGTCCTTGGGTTGACCAACCCCGGAAATAGAATCAGGTTTATTATCACTGACATGAAGCTCGCTGATCTTTGGCAGAAGTAAAGTGCAAAGATATCAAATTACTATAAATTACAAAACAAGTAAACAGTACAAAGGAAAAGGTATCTGATGGCAGAGGGGAAGAAGCTGTTCCTAAAACATTGAGTGTGTGTCTTGAGGCTCCTGTACCCCATTCCTTATGGCAGCAATTGTAAGAGGGCATGTCCTAGGTGGTGAGGGTCTTTTATTGATAAAGCCTTCATATTTTATTTATGGTTTTATCCATTTATTGAGATACAGGTGGAACCGTCCCTTCTGGGCCTTCAAGTCTCACCACGCTACAACCCCCAATTTAATCCTCGCCTAACCATGGGAGAATTTACATTGACCAATTAACCTACCAACTGGTACATCTTTGTAGTATGGGAGAACGCGGTCACGGGAGAATGTCAAAACTCCTTACAGGCAACGGTGGGAATTGAACCCAGGTCGCCTGTACTGCAAAGTGTTCACTCCGCTACTGTGCCGCCCACTCGATGCACCACAGTTTAGAGATGTCCTCGGTGGCAGGGCAGGTTGGGCCCGCCATGGAACTGGCTGAGCCCTCTGCAGCCTCTTTCGATCTTGAACATTGGCTCCTCCACTCCGGTCGGTGATGCGACCAGTCAGAATACTTTCCACTGTACATCTGTAGAGGTTTATATGACTCTTGGGTGAGGTAAACAAATCTCTTCAAACTCAACCACTGTTGTACTAAATTATGCCACTGTTGGCAGAATCTCAGATGGCAACGAGGAGGTGTACAGGAGGGAGATAGATCGGCTGGTTGAGTGGTGTTGCAGAAACAATCTTATCTAAGGTGGAGATAGCTAATTAATTCAAAGAGTGAAGAAGTAAAGATTGCCACAGAGGGTGGAAAGGATTACACGTGATCTTGTTGAGTGCTGGCATAGTCTTGAGGGGCCGAGCGACGGAGTGTAGCCGACGGGCGCTAGGACTCAGCGGAGTCCTCTGTTCCAGCCTCTCGGTGACGGTAACTATATGCCCCGCCCCCAGCAGGTGGTTGTCGTCACTTCCGGTCGGATTGCCGGCTAGAGGAGATGTCTTGCTGGCGGTGTTGGCTGCTCCTGGGAGCGGCGGGAGGTGGTAGCCATGGCAACGGGACTTTCGGTCCGGGGTGGGGGGATATCGGGTAGTGAGGGAGGGGTGGAGAGAGAAGGGAGGGGTGGGGAGAGAGGAGGAGGGAAGGGGTGGGGATGTGGGAGAGGGTGAAGGAGAGAGAAGAGGGTATGGAGGGGGAAAGAGGAGGGTGTGGGAGGAGGATAGAAGGGAGTGTTGGAGGAGGAAAGAGGGAGGGGAGAGAAGAGAGGGTGGGGTAAGGGAGAATCAAAGGGGTGGGTGGGAGAGAGGGAGAGGAGGATAGGGTGAGAGGGAGAAGGGAGGGGACGTAGATAGGGCAGGAGGGAGAGATGAAGGGTGAATGAGTACAGGGGCACGGAATCCATAGCTCTGAATGATCACTACTTTATTGACAACCATCCACTGCGCAGTCTCCCCCTCATCCCCCGTTCCCTCGCCGCGTGTTTGGGCTGATGACCTTGGGATTAGATCCCTCTATCCCACCTTCCCAATGGGGGGAGAAGGTTCAGTCCGATGATTCCAAGGATCTTGACCAAAGTTTTCCTTCTGTCTGTTCCCAGTGTTGGTGGATGAGATGATGTCGACTGACCAAGCCGCTTCTCCAGGTAACACTGACACGGGAGATTCTGCAGATGCTGGAAATCTCGAACAACACACAAAAAAGCGCCAGAGGAACTCAGTGAGTCAGGCAACATCGGTGGAGGGAAACAGTCGATGTTTGGGTCTGAGGTCCTTCGTCAATCCAGGTGGAGGGTCTTGACCTGAAACATTGACTGTTTATTCCTCTGCCTAGATGCTGCCTGGCCTGCTGAGTTCTGCCAGCATTTTGTGTGTGATTTCGCAGGTAACTACTAGCCCACTGATTTCACTCTGTCCCACTATTACTTCCTCCCTGCCCTCTTCTCACCCCACCTTCTTCGCATCTGCCCCCTACCCCTTGCCCTCCGCCCTGTCCCTGGCTTGCCTCTGCCCAGCTCTCTTGATTCCCTGCACCGCGAGCTTGTTACTCCCATTTCCCAGTCAGATTTTGTTGCCCCTCCCACTCCTCCTTACTGCAAGCCCCTCCCTCTATCCCTTGCATCTAGTCTTGTACCTCCCCAGAGCTAGACCTGACCCCCCTTCCTGAGCAGAGGCAGCCTTAGCGTTGGAGCACAGTACAGGTCCTTCGGCTGATGATGTTGTACCAACCTTTAAACCTACTCCAACATCAATCTGACTCTGCCCTCCTACATTTCCCTTCATCCATGTGCCTATCTTAGAGTCTATAATTGACTCCAGGTGCCTACCACTGTTTGTGTAATAAAGCCTACCTCTGACATCGCCCCTACGCTTTCCTCAAATCACCTTAAATTTATGCCCCCTGACATCGGCCATTTCTGCCCTGGGGAAAAGTTTCTGGCTACTCACTTGTATCATCTGCTGCACCTCTATCAAGTCATCTCTCATCCTCCACCCCAAAGAGGAAAGCTGTATCTTGCTCAACTAAGACATGCTCGCTAATCCAGCCAGCATCCTGGTAAATTTCCTCTGCACCCTCCACGTCCGTCCTGTAATAAGGCAACCAGAACTGAACACAATCCTCAGCATGGCCTAACCCCGGTTTTACAGAGCTGCAACATTACCTCATAGCTGTTGAATTCAGAATGAAGGCCAACACACCGCACCCCTTCTTATCCACCCTATCAAGTGGAGCAGCAACTTGTGAGGGATCCATGGATGTGGACCCCGAGTTCCCTCTGTTCCTCCACACTGCTAAGAATCCTGCCATTAGCCAGCACTCTGCCGTCATGCTCGACCTTCCAAAGTGAATCACTTCACGGCCTCACCTCTCCCCTTCCAGGGTCATCTGCCATTCCAATGCCCCAGAGGAACACCACCCTGGAGCCTGGATATCTGCCCGGAACAGCAGAGACCCTCGGCGAGAACATAGAGATGGATATCATTGTGGCCGCTGTCTTTATTGGGTTGGTGATGTTACTCATGGCAGCAGCTATTTACCTGACCTGGAAGAGGAGAGGTGAGAAATGCTCTGGGGGCTGCCTCCCAGGACCAGAGAGCTGGGTTTGTGTGTGTGCACGCGTGCATGCAGAGTTTGTACAATCTTCTTGAGACCCCGTGGGTTTTCCCTGGGTTCTCCGGTTCACTCCACACGTACCAGCGACGTGGGGGGGTGGGGGGGGGGGGGTGCTCGTTGTGTGCATGAAAGGTTGGAATCGTGGAGGGGTGGGGAAGTTGACAGAAGTGTGTGGGGAGAATAAAATGGGGCTAATGTGGACTTTATGGGCCGAAGGGTCTTTCCCACCGGATCGCTCATCCCTGCCGGCTTTTTCTCTCTGGCCTGTGCTTCGTGCGGCCCCTGACTGGATTCTGACTCTCACCTTGCCTTCTGCTTCCAGGCCAGGAGCAACGCAACTGGGAGGAGCAGGTTGCCAAGGAGAGCCTGGCCCAGGGCACAGAGAAGCAGCCCCGCTGACGGCCGCAATGGGGGCCGCAGATAGCTCCCCCTTCTCCACCAACACTCACCCGACGCCTGCATCTACTGGGCACGATCTACTCCCCCTTTAGGTTGGAGCATGGGGAGAGGACACTTCCTCCGGCCCAGAGACACCGAGGCAACTTGAACACGGTCCGCGGCAGCCCCGAGCATGTTTGGTTAGCCAGAGGTCTCCGCTTCCGCTCGTGTGCCGCGAGGGTGTGGGTGTTTGCGACCTATTGGAGAATAAAGTTAGTGGAACTGGATCCGGGTCCTCTGCTTTTTCATTTACCCTGACGTGAAACTGTCCTTTGTCATCTATATCAATGGAAAACTACAGGGCGACTACAGTTGGACAGTGGAGAAGAGCATCAAAAATTATGAGATCTTGTTCAGCTGAGTAAGTGAGCCAAGGAATGGCAAATGTAGTTTAATTCCAATGAGTGTGAGGTGTTTCATTCACACTGTTACTAGGATTACTCCTTACTGATAATGAAGAGAGGCACAGAGAGAATCTGTATTTATCAGCAAGTCATCTTTATTATCTCAACTAAAAAGCACGTGAGTTCACGAGATAACTACCTGTGTGCACCCCACTAGAATTCCCCAACCCTCCATGTACAGTCAATGAAGAGAAAATGTTTACCCAGGAAAGGAGTGTATACTGGCCAGACGTTCCTCGCCCGATCCAATCTCCACCTGTCCACAGAGTCCTCCACACCTGCACGCGGTGGTTGGTCTCTGGACAGTTGCATTTGAAGCTCCATCTTCCCTTGTCAGTTCAAATTATACATCTCCATTCTGTTGGCTCAAGGTCAGCTTCTTATTGGCTCTGTTCCAGAGCTGCAACCAGTGTTGCTGTATGCTGTCTGTCCTCAGCCTCGCACCTTTGCTCCTTTCAACTCTTGACTGGTTCAAACCAAACATTGGGCCCCTTCCTGCAAGCTTGCCGCTTTCCATAATAAATAGCTACTTATCTGAAAACGTTCTGAGGTTAGCAGGTCATCAGCTGAAACTCCTCCTACCCACCGTCAGTGGCTCTGATTCAGTTATCCCAGAGCAGGAATCAGATCATTAAATAGTTCACAAAATGGTTGGGGGGGGGGGGGTGGTTGCAAGGACACTCAAAAAATGGCTACCTCCATCTCCTCCAAGCTCATGGCAAGAGCACTGTCTGCTAATTCATCCATTTCACTGATATGTAGTTCTTTCTGACTAACAGCAGGACACTGAGGACTGTTGTAGAACGAATGTATCTGGGAATATTTATTTAGGGATACGGCATAGTAACGGGCATTTCTAGCCCAATTGCACCCATGTGAACAATTAACCTAGTAACCCGTGGGTCTTTGGAATGTGGGAGGAAAGAGGAGCACCCAGAGGAAACCCACACAGTCACGGGGAAAACATACAGATTCCTTACAGCAAGAGAATTGAACCCAGGTCACTAGCACTGTAATAGTGTTATGTTACCTCTACGCTCCAATGTCGCTCGGTTACCTTGCAGTACAAGTACACAGTCGGGCTGAACAGGTGTGTTACTGTACTTGGAGCCCCTCTGTTCAGCTCTGATCAGGTTCAGACTTGTATGTCACATGCATAAAACACAGTGAAATGCATCGTTTGCATTAACCACCAACACGAAGTAAGGGGCAATCTACAAGTGCCAGCAAACATTCCAGTGCCAACGCAGCATGCCCACAATGCTCAGCAGCACAGCACAAGCAGTAGCAGCCATTTCCACACACTCACACTCTGACTCGAGGATTCCCTGACTTGCGGGCATACCAAAGGATGTGGAGGGTGCAAGAGAGGCTGACATTTGCTACTGCCGCAGGAAGGAGTCTGTGTGTGACTCCTGCTTTCCCTCTAAATACCAGAGGGCATGCATTGGTGAGAGGGGTAGGTTCAGAGGGATGTGGGTAAGTTCTTTACTGAGAGTCATGGGTGCCTGGTATGGTGGAAGAGGCAAATGCATGAAAGGTTTGAACAGGAGCAAGGATGTAAGGGAGGGATTTGAATATTGTGTAGGCAGGAGGGAACAATGTTTGGGTGCTTTTGGATTTTTAGCTGGTTCAGCCCAATACTGTGGGCCAAATGGCCAAAGAGCTCGTTCCTGCTCCGTACCGTTCGGTGTTTATGTCGTGTGTACAGGAACAGTGAACACCTGCAGCACCATGAGCACAGAGTGTCAGAGGAGCAGCACTCAACGAAACCATAGCAATACAGATCAGATTGGGGCTGGATTATAATGTTGGCCTACTGTTAAAGAGGTGGATAGTGGCGTGGTGCAGACTTGATGGGCTGTTCCCACAATCTCCCACCCGCCTCTCCCTCCCCCTCACTCACTCACCCACCCCTCACTCATTCACCACTCTCCCCTCCCCACCCTCTCTCCTCTCCCTCTCCCCCTCCCCCTCCTTTCTCTCCCACTCCCTCCACCCCTCCCTTTCTGCTCCCTCCCTCACAACCCCCCCTCCTCACCCCCTGCAGCTCACATCACAGAACACTGCATATCATGACGATGATGCCCATCTCCCATCAAGTTCAATCCCAAACCAAGCATGTCAGCGTGTGTGGGTGAGGGGTCAAATCTGGGGTGAATCAGTGGTCATGGTTACAAGAAATAGTAGTGTTTTGCCACTGACTCCAGCACAGGGAAATAAAGAACAGATTTGTTCAATTACTTGGCAAACTGATTCTGCAGATGCAGGATCTATGTTGCAGGATCGCCCTGCAACACACACAGAATGATAGAATCTGGAAGAACTCCACAAGACAGCATCATCTATGGAAGGGAATAAACAGTCAATGATAATCTTTGGGGGCATCAGCTACAAAAGGGACACCTGCAGGCAGCATCTGTCAAGGGAAATCAATGTTTACTGCTTGTTCTCCTCCTTGATGATGCCTGACACTCCAGCAATTTGTGTAAATGTGTCATTCTATGTAATTAATCACAAACAAGAAAAAAATCCAAGCAACACACACAAAATGCTGAAAGAACTCATGAGTCCTGATGAAGGGTCTCGGCCCAAAACTTCGACTGTACTCTTTTCCATTAATTCTGCAGGGCCTGCTGAATTCCTCCAGCATTTTGTGTGTGTTGCTCTATTTAATTACTGTACTTGAATTTAAATTGCCTGGCAAAGTTTCAAATATGCAACTTGGGATTTATGGTCCAGAGCTTTTAATCTGTGCACTGTTGTAAAGTTAAAGCTGCTTCCAATGTCCCCAAGTCCGTACATTGCCTGTCCTCACCTCTGTTGCAGCAGAGAGGAAGGACTTGCCCTCTAAGAACAGAGAAAAGTACAGACAGAATCAGGCCCTATGGACCAGCATGTCTGTGCTGACTGCGATGCCAATGGAAATCACACACGCGGTGGCCACTTTATTAGGGTCAGGAGTTCCCAATGTGGTCTTCTGCAGCCCTCTTCAACATTCGACGTGTTGTGCATTCGGAGATGCTTCTCTGCACACCAGTGTTGTAACGGGTGGTTATCTGACTTACTGTCGCCTTCCTGTCAGCCTGAACCAGTCCGGCCATTCCCCTCTCACCTCTCTCATTTTCCCCACAGAACTGCCGCCCTCTGGATTTTTGCAGCATTCTCTCTAAACTCTGGAAATTATTATTTTTGAAAATCCCAGGAGATCAGCAGTTTGTGAGGTTCTCAGCCACCCCATCGGCCCCAACAATCATTCCACGGTCAAAGTCACTTAGATCTGACAGAGGCTGACAGATTCTTGATAAGACCGGTCCTGAAAGATTACAGAGAAAGGCAGGAGAATGGGGTAGAGAGGAAAATGGGTCAGACATGATCAAATAGCAGAGCAGACTTGATGAGCCGAATGGCCTAATTCTGCTCCAAGGTCTTCTGATCTTGTGAGCACATTTCTTCCCCATTCTGATGTTCAGTCTGAACAACAACTGAACCTCTTGACCATGTCTGCATGCTTTTATGCATTGAGTTGCTGCCACATGATGGGCTGATTAGATATTTGCACTAACGACCAGGTCTGTAGGTGTACCTAATGAAGTGGCCACTGAAGCACCATTATCATATCTGCCTCCACCACCACCCCCGGCAGACCATTCCAGGCTTTCTAGCTCCACTGAGATCCATTTTCCTGCGGGCACACTCACCAAACCCATGGAATAGTAGCTATAACTGGATCAATGAAAGATCAACCAGAGTGCAGAAGATGACAAAGTGCAAATGCAAATATACCGGTAAGTAAATAGCAATAAATAACGAGAACATGAGATAAAGCGACCTTAAAGTGAGGTTACTGGTTGTGGGAACATTTCAATGACGGGGCAAGTTCAAGAGCCTGATGGTTGAGGGGTAGTAACTGTTCTGGAGTCTGGTGGTGTCAGTCCTGAGGCTCTTGTACCTTCTTCCTGATGGCAGCAGCGAACAGATCGTGTCCTGGATGGATGCTGCTTTCCTGCAACAACGTTTCGTGTAGATGTGCTTGATGGTTGGGACGCATTTGGTAGCATCTTTCGTTCAAGGGCTTTGGTGTTTCCATACCAGCCTGATGCAGCTAGTTGATATATATACTCTCTGCCACACATCCATAGTAAGATAAGTCTGTGGTTTATATATCCGTTCAGAAGGTGGCAGTAATGCACCTTAAGGCTGGTTGACAAGTGCATGAAAAATATTTGCCAAGAACTTGGTTACAAGGAATATTAGTGTGTTGGCACTGATGCCAGCACGGGGAAACAAACAACAGATTTATTCATTTGCTTGCCTGAAAGATTCTGCAGATCTTGTGCAACCTGATAGAGGCGAGAGGAACTCAACGACGGGAAGCATCTATGGAAGGGAATGAACAGTCGATGTTTCGGGCTGAGACCCTTCATCAAGACCAGAAATGAAGAGATCTGAAGCCAGAATAAGGTGGGCAAGAGGAATGAGAACAGCTATGAGGTGTCTCTATAGTAGCTAATATTCCCATCCTGTGAAAAAACTATGTGCCCTTTCATCACTCTATAAGCCTCTATCCGGTCTCTCCTCAGACACTCCAGAAAAATCATCTTCTAGCTCATGCCCTCTAATCAGAGTAATGTTCTGGTGAACCTCTTCTGTACCATCTCCGAACCTTATCTTTTTATAACGGGGCGGACAGAACTCCACACAATACTCCAAATGTCACCTAATCAAAGTTTTATACAGTTCCTTAGTGTCTGCCTGACTGAACACTGCGGCTGACTAACATCAGAATCAGGTTTACTATCATGAAATTTGTTAACTTAGTAGCAGCAGATCAATGCAATGTTAGATTAGATCAGATTCAACTTTATTGTCGTTGTGCCGAGTACAGAAACAAAGCCAAATCAAATGCATCTAACCAGAAATGCAAAGAATAGTGTTATTTACAAAATAACTACGAATAAAAAGTAAGTGCTACAGCACACAAATATGAAAGTACTGAGACAGTACAATATGGGTGCAATACTGCTTAGCGCTGTGATGTGAGGTTCAGCAGGGTCACAGCCTCAGGGAAGAAGCTCTTCCTGTTCCTGCTGCTGGGGGAGCGGAGGCTCCTGTAGCGCCTACCGGATGGGAGGAGAGTAAAAGGTCCATGGTTAGGGTGTGATGCATCCTTGATAATGCTTTTCGCTGTGCAATCGTAGGTGAAAAGGGAGTACAGAAGAGGGCTCAGCACACATTCTTGAGGCACAGCAGTATTCAGGGTGAGGGTGGAGGAGGAGAGGTTGTCTAACTTAACAGAAAGTCCAAGGTCCAATTGCAGAGGGATGAGCTGATAACAAGCTGGCAAAGTTTGGCGATCAGCTTGGAGGGGGTCACAGTATTGAATGCCGAACTAAAGTCAATGAACAACATTCTGACGTATGAGTTGGGGTTGTCCAGGTGGGTCAGGGCAGAGTGAAGTGCCGTGGAGATGGCGTTTCGCCCTGCTCAGGCAGCGTTTATGATAAATGTTCTCAATGGTGGGCAATCGGGTGCCGATAATCCGCTGGGCAGTTTTCACCACATGCTGGAGTGCTTTGCGGTCCAATACGGGACAATTGCCATACCACACTGAGATGCAGATTGGGGTCTGTTAGTCAGAAAGTCCAAGGTCCAATTGCAGAGGGATGAGCTGATACCAAGCTGGCAAAGTTCGGCGATCAGCTTGAAGGGGGTCACAGTATTGAATGCCGAACTAAAGTCAATGAACAGCATTCTGATGTAAGAGTTGGGGCTGTCCAGGTGGGTCAGGGCAGAGTGAAATGCCGTGGAGATGGCATCCTCTGTTGACCTGTTGGTGCGACAGGCAAATTGATGGGGGTCCAGGGTAGTGGGCAGACAGGATTTCAGATGTGATAGAACCAGTCTCTCAAAGCACTTTGCAATGATGGGGGTGAGCGCAACTGGGCGGAAGTCATTCAGGCCGGTGGCAGTGGAATGCTTCGGCACTGGCACGATGATGGCGATCTTGAAGCTTGTGGGGACAATTGTCTGGGCCAGGGACAGATTGAAAATGTCCGTGAAGACCCTGGCCAACTGCCCTCCACAGACTCTGAGCACACGGCCAGGTATTCCATCCGGACTAGCTGCCTTCCGTACATTCACCCAGCTCAGAGTGAAGACCCCGGCCAACTGCCCTGCACAGACTCTGAGCACACGGCCAGGTATTCCGTCTGGACCAGCTGCCTTCCGTACATTCACCCTGCTCACGGTGGCGCCGGCATCGGGGTTGGAAAGTGAGAGAGGCAGTTCACCAGGTGGGAGATCCGCTTTGAGGGTGACCTCCTTGTTCCCTCGGGCAAAGCGAGCGTAGAAGTAATTGAGTTTATCGGGGAGGGAAGCAGAGCTGGAAGTCTCTGGAAGAGGTGGTTTGAAGTCTGTAATGACCTGTATGTCATGCCACATGCGCCGGGGGTCCGAGGAGTTGCAATGCTCCTTGATTCTCTGTTTGTATGTGTGTTTAGCCTGAGAGATTCCCCCCCCCCCTCAGGTTGTCCCTGGCTGAGCTGTAAGCCTCCCGGTCTCCAGACCTGAAGGCCGAATCTCTGGCTTTGAGTAGGAGGCGAATCTCTCTGATCATCCATGGTTTCCGGTTGGGGAAAACTTCTATTTGTGTTTGTGATGTCACTCTAACAACACACTTGTTGATGTGCTCAAGGACAGAGTTGGTTTATAAATCATTGTTAATCTGAGAGTCTGTAGTGACATTGGCAGAAAACACTCTCCAGTCTGTGTGCTGGAATTGGTGTTGAAGAGAAGAGTCAGTGCCCTCCAGCCAGATCTTAACTGTCTTCATTGTGGTTTCACACAGCTATACTGAGCGGAAACAATGAAAGATGGTCAGACTGTCCCAGGTGGGGGAGGGTAGTGGCTTTGTAAGCATCAGCCACTTTTGTGTAGACATGATCTAAGGTTTTATTTCCCCTTGTGGTGCATGGTACATTTTGGTAAAATCTTGGAAGCAGGATACAATCATTAAAGTCCCCAGCGACAATAAAGACTCGTCTGGATGCGACGTCTGCAGGCTTGCTAATAGTGGCACTGGGGGCTTTCATCTCTATTTTAGCATTAGCATCCGGTGGAACATAAACCGCGACAGCAATGATGCATGTAAACTCTCGTGGTTGATAAAAAGGTCTGCACTTAATAATCAGGTATTCCAGATCAGCAGAGCAGTAAGTGTCAGCAGTGGTAGAGTTAGTGTACCATGATCGATTCACGTAGATGCATAAAACACCTCCCCTACTTTCACCTGTCGCTGTTGCAGCTCTGTCAGCCCTGAAGACCGGGCGCCCCTCCCATTCCACCGCGTTGTTTGTCCCGATACGTCGACAGCGCTTCTCCCTATAGATGCTGCCTGGCCTGCTGTGTTCCAACAGCATTTTGTGTGTGTTGTTTGAATTTCCAGCATTCAGTTTCACACACAAATTCCCACACAGAACTGCCGCCCTCTGGATTTTTGCAGCATTCTCTGTAAACTCTGGAAATTATTATTTTTGAAAATCCCAGGAGATCAGCAGTTTGTGAGGTTCTCAGCCACCCCATCGGCCCCAACAATCATTCCACGGTCAAAGTCACTTAGATCTGACAGAGGCTGACAGATTCTTGATAAGACCGGTCCTGAAAGATTACAGAGAAAGGCAGGAGAATGGGGTAGAGAGGAAAATGGGTCAGACATGATCAAATAGCAGAGCAGACTTGATGAACCGAATGGCCTAATTCTGCTCCAAGGTCTTCTGATCTTGTGAGCACATTTCTTCCCCATTCTGATGTTCAGTCTGAACAACAACTGAACCTCTTGACCACGTCTGCATGCTTTTATACACCAGTTGCTGCCACATGATTGGCTGATTAGATATTTGCACTAACGACCAGGTCTGTAGGTGTACCTAATGAAGTGGCCACTGAAGCACCATTATCATATCTGCCTCCACCACCAACCCCGGCAGACCATTCCAGGCACCCACCACTCTGCTTAAAGTGTTTTTTTTAAACTTAAAAACAGGCAGGAGATTCTGATGCATAAAGACAAGAACGGCCAGATTGGAAAACAGCTTCTTCCATCAGGCTGTTAGGCTTCAGAACTAGCTGCTGCACCGCAATCGAAGTGTCACCAGATAATCTCCTCTGTACCCTACAATATTGAATTCACTTTGTTTATTTCTGCATAATTCTTACATCCCCAAGTTATTATGTGTTATATATGTGTTAGGTGCACTGCTGATTTGGAGAAACACTATCTCACTTGATGGTATACATGTATATAGTTAGATGACAATACAATTGACTTCATCTTGAAGCTCTGCCCATGAGTACTTGAGAACCCAAGAAGAGACTCCATGAATGAGATGAGGTGAGAGCACATAGACTTCTTTATAATATCCAGAGAGAAGTGGGAATGGACGCAGAGACGGGCAGTTGATTTTAAAGGTATCATGCAATTTAATATTAACAATATTTTACAGAAATATTATTACTTGAAATATAGTGTAGTTCCTTAAGAATACATGTCTTTTTCATTAGAATTAGCCTAAAATAAGTACATAGGATTTAGGTATCCTGACCCACACTCCAGTTCAGAAAGTGGCAGTAATGCATCTTAACCCTGTTTGCCAACCACTATAAAACTGCAGAAGAGGAAGAAGTAGTTTTAATATTGTTATTTAAATATATTTTTTTCTCAGCTCAAGCTGGTAAAATCTGAGGTACAGGCCACTCATTTCTCAATCGCTAGGAACTTTCAGACTATTCCAATGGTGTTTATCACTTCTGGAGATTCACATAGATATTGCTGTGTAGTCTGAATTGTTTAATGCCATTGTGTAGTGACTCTGGAATGATACCAATTGTAGATTTTACTATGGGGATGATGTATACTCTATTCATGTTCCATCGTCTTTCAATTTCCTCTTTTAATTCTGTGTATTTCTGGTGTTTTTCATTTAATTTCTGTAAGTTATACATGTTTGGAATGGCTATATCTATTAAGTAAGTTGTCCTTGCTTGTTTATCTTGTATTATTATATCCTGTATTATATTATGTATTGTCTTATCTGTAATAACATCGGTCATAATACAGTTCGTGGAATTCTGACCCTACAAGTGGATCCGGCTTGTGTTTATAGTAAAGTATGATTTATTTTAATGAGTCACTGGCTAAATTTTTCTTCTGCAGTGATAATTTATTCATTTTTCTGGGCTCAGCATTCATTTAGGTTTAGTGATGCGTGGAGTGCTGCATCCTGTTTTCCTTAGAACATAGAAAATCTACAGCACAATACAAGCCCTCTGGCCCACAAAGCTGTGCTGAACATGTTCCTACCTTAGAAATTACTAGGCTAAATTACTACAGCCCTCTATTTTACTAAGCTCCATGTACCTATCCAGAAGTCTCTTAAAAGACCTTGTTGTATCCACCTCCGCCACCGTGATGAGATTTTTAGTGCCTGTTATTTAGTGCAGAAACTCAAAAAGGCCAAGTGGTGTTATCACAGCCGTTACGGGAATGTCCTCGGAGCATACAGGCACCTGGTGATAGCCCCTAACTAGAGTGACTTTGGAAGAGATTAACTTTCTAGCTAAGTGTGCTGAAAAGTCTTGGATGTGTGTTGGGGGGTAACGATCAGGGGTGGTGGCCTCGTTAAGGCATCGGTAATCACCATTTGGGTGACAACCACCATCGGACTTGGGGACTACATGGAGGGATGAAGTCTGGGGCTATTCAACCAGCGTCCATTTGAGTCTTTCCACATTGGCAAACTCAGCCTTCATGGCTGCCAGCTTTTCAGGGTCCAGTCTGCCCACCCAGGCATGGGCTGGTGGGCCATTTATGGGAATGTGGTGCTCAACCCCGTGTTTTGTGATTGTAGTGGAGAATTTGAGTCTGGTGAGGTCTGGGAATTCGCCCACCGGTCGAGTCAACTCACAGGGGATGGTGTGTGCCCTTGACAGAGTCATTGTTGGGAACTTACAGGGTACCGGGGCAACGATCCAAAGTCCTTGATCACCACAAGCTGGCAGTTCTTAACATTCAACAATGGTCCTTGGGCACACAGGAGATCTGCATCGAGCAGAGGCCTAGCCACTGTATCCAGGATGAAGTCCCATGTGTAACGTCACCCACTGAAGCAGCGTGTCACTCGTATCCTGTAGGTAACTGGAACCTGCTTCCAGCGAGGTTTCGTCGCTCTTTGCCCTCTCATCAATGGGAGCACCTTCACTTGAGCGCCCGAGTCCCACGGGAAGCGTCGGTCTGAAAGGGTGTCCGTAATGAACAGTCGACGACCCTGGCAGCTGGAACCCACGGTGTTCACCCTCTGATATCCTGATGCGCTGGCACTGTCGAACCTGCAAAGCGCTCAGCGCTTCCTAGCGTTCCTGCCAAAGCCAGAGCGGTAAAAACACTGGCCCAGCGTCGTCTGTTTCGCAGCCACTTGTGTCCTTCTGTTCTTGCTGACCGGGCTTATTGAGGTAGAGGAAGGAGGAGGAATGCTGCATTGCTGCCCGGCTGAGTGTAGGCCTTCAGCCACTTTAGCAAGCTCCCTATAGTCCGTCGCGGGTACATCAGCGAGGGCTGCGTGAACTGGACCGGACATCTGCTGCAAGAAGTGCTCTTTAAAAATAAAACAAGGAATAACTGTTCGACGCACTCAGACTCCGATGGTCCAAAAGTCCGTGAAAGATGAGTTTTCAGCGATGGGTATTGATCGTGTTCGGGCGGGTGTTCGAGCAGACTCACCACTCTCACAGCTGGGCGATTTGCTGAGTGACACGACCACTTAGAAATACTTGGTGTGCTCAGCGGTGATTTCTCGCACCTCTTCTCCCCTCATTAGGGGGAGAGAGAGCCTGTGGTATGTCAAATTCCGGGTGAACGAGTAGTCTTTGGGGTACTGCAAGTTTTTTTTTCTGATACTTTGCTGCACGCTTGAGTGCTCGGTGGGGAGAGCCAATGTTGTTTACTGGTGGGGGGGGGGGTTTGTCGCTTTCTGTTCCTTGTACGTGGGAGGGGAGGCTGGGGGGGTGCTTTTGGGGTTTTAATGTTTAACTGTCATTCATTCTTTGGGCACTTCTCTGTATTTTGTGGATGTTTGCAAAGAAAAAGAATTTCAGGATGTATATTGTATACATTTCTCTGACATTACCTATAGAATTAATGTGGTCTGTGGGCAGCCGTGGCATTCTCTGCGGTCTGTGCCTTACGTTGCTCGTGGCCACCTGTTGGTGTGTGTATACTGAGACTGCGGACTGTGTAGGTGCCAAGCCATATCCTGGGTGGGGGCTGGCTCACCACAGGAAGCTCTGCCAGAGACTCACCACCCGATCAGCGGCTTACCGTGCCCGCTGCCATCTGGTGCCTTGCAGTCTTGCAAACTGCCAGAGCGTGCAAGGGGGCCATTCCCTCTGGTGTGTCGGTACTGGAACATTCTCCACAAATCCCTTTCCTTTGGTCTCTTGCAGTCATAGAGCATTACAGCACAGAATCTGGCCCTTCAGCCCATTTTGTCAATGCTGGCTTGATCTTCTGCTTTGTCCCATTTACCTGCACCCAGGCCAGAGCTCTGCAAACACCTCTTATCTACAGTGTGTACCTGTCCACACCTTTCTCACACACAGGAGCATCCCTTTAGAGCACAGATGAGAAGGAGCTTCTTGAAGCACAATCTGTGGAATTCATTGCCTCCGACGGCTGTGCAGGCCAGGTCACTGGGGAGCTTAGGAGGAGGATGGTGCCTAACGACAACTCCTTTGCTTACATCTTCCGAACCAGCTCTATTTCTATCCTTAATATCTTTTTTCTTTCCTTTTCAGGGTTCTTTTGAAGGCCCTAACCTGGAGTTACACGCTAACTTCTGCTCTTTGCGGGAATTGGACCCACTCTTGGGGCTTCACGACTGACGGCTTTTCGATCTGCCAAGGACGCGGCCTGGAAGATGAGCGTGCCTTCAGGGTGCCAGATTTTCATGGCTCTGGAGGCGGGCGGATTTGAGGTTGGCCGCCAGCACAGGAAACTGGTGTGTCGTGGGAGCAAATGGAAGATCGAAAGCAGTGAGCTGGCTTTGTGCCCAGAGACCCGAGATCTTTGGGCACAGAGCTTGGAAAAAGGGACCCGACAGACTTTTAACACCATAAATTGGCCAGTTGTTTATTAAGCCTCCCCTCTCGCTGTGAAATAGGAACACCTCTTTTTCCTTTATTAGGGAGAGAGAGAGCCTCTGTAATGTCAAATGACTGGGTGAACGAGTAGTCCTTGGGGTACTGCAAGTCTGTGTCTTTTCTGATGCTTTGCAGCAAGTCACATCGATCGGAGGGGGGTGCTGATGCTTTCTTGCTGTTGGGGGGGGATCGTTGCTTTGCTGCTGCTTGTGCGTGGGAAGGGGGAGCCGGGGGGGCTTTGGGGTTCTGACATTTAACTGTCATTCTTTGGGGCGCGCCGCTGTTTCTGTGGATGGTTGCACAGAAAAAGAATTTCAGGATGTAAGTTGAAGACATTTCTCCGACATCAAATGAAACATTTGAAGCCTTTGATATTTAAAGTGAAAGTTGGTGGGTTCCTGATTGGTCAGGGCTTCAAAGGTTACGGGGAGAAAGCAGGAGAATGGGGTTGAGAGGGATAATAAATCAGCCATGATGGAATGGTGGAGCAGACTCAACAGGCCAAATGGCCTGTTTCTACCCCCGTGTCTTATGTTTAAGTGTTGAACCCGCGTCTACCACTTCCACTGGCGGCTCGCTCTACATCGGCACCACCCTCTGAGTGAGGGAGCTCCCCCTCAGGTCACCCTTAAACATCTTACCTTTCAACCTAAACCTCTGGTTCTCGTTTCACCCAACCTGAGGGGAAGGAGCCTGCCTACGTCCCTCATAATTTTGTTTATTTGTGTGATATTTGCTTATTTTGTTTTTATATGGAGAATGATCTGTATATGGAACCAGCTGCCAAGGGAAGTGTTTGATAAACACACAAGTGATTCTGCAGATGCTGGAAATCCAGAACAACACACACAAAATGCTGGAGGAGCCCCAAAGTCTTTGACATCCACAAGCCGACAGTTCTTAAGACCGACTAACAGTCCTTGGGCACACAGGAAATCTGCACCGAGCAGAGGTCTAGCCACTTCATCCAGGACAAAGTCCCATGAGTAACGACGCCCACTGAAGCAGAGAGTCACCCGTCGTGTCCCGTAAATCTGGATCCTGCTACCAGGGAAATGAGTAAACAGTTGATGTTTCGGGCTGAGACTCTTCTTCAGGATGCAAAAGGAAGGGAAAAGAAACTAGGATAAGTTGGGGGCAGGGGAAGGATAGCTAGACGGTGATGGGTGGAAAAAGCCTAGGGCTGGAGAGGAAGGAATCTGATAGGAGAGGAGAGTGGACTGGGGGAGGTGAGGAGAAGAGGTAAGAGGCCAGAGTGGGGGTAAAAAGAAGAGGGAAGGGGAATTGGGAAAAATAAACAGAAGTTGGAGAAATCGATGTTCAAAGCACCTGGTTGGAGGCTACCCAGATGGAATACAAGGCGGTGTTCCTCCGTCCTGAGGGTGGCCTCATCGTGGCGGTAGAGGAGGCCACGGACTGTCATGTCAGAATACAAACGGGAATTGAAAAGACTGGCCGCCGGGAGATTCTGCTCTTTGCGGATGGAGCCGAGGTGCTTGACAAAGTGGTAAACGTCGGGTCTCAGCAACGTAGAGGGGAGCCGCACCGGATACAGGTTCACAGCTGAAGTTTTGCCTCAGCTGGGAGGACTGAATGGAGGTGAACGGGCAGGTGTAGCAGTTCTGCCTCTGACAGGGATACGCGCCAGGAGGGATGAATGGGCAGGGGAGCCCCTGCAGAAGGTGGGGAGCGGGCTGGGAGAGTAAAGGTCTGTTTGGTGGAAGGATCCGATTGACAGTGGCAGAGGTTACGGAAGCGATGTGTTGGATGCAGAGGGTCACTGGCTGGCCGGGCAGACAGAGGAATCCAATCCCTGCTATGGTGGCGGGAAGACGGGCTGAGCGCGGATGTCCAGGAAATGGAGGAGTTGTGACTCAATGGCGGAGAAAGGGGGAACCCGTTCTTTGAAGGAGGAAGACATGTCCAATTTCCCGGAAAGGAAAGCCTCATCCTAGGGACAGATGTGGTGAAGGTGAAGGAACTGAGAAAAGGGAATAGCATTTTTACGGGAGATAGGATGGGAAGAGGTATTGTCGAGGGAATCGGTGGGTTTATAAAAGGTGTCGGTAGACGGTTTGTCTCCAGTGATGGAGACAGAGAGATCGAGAAAGGGGAGAGAGGTGTCAGAAGGGGATCAAGTGGATTTAAAAGCAGGGTGGAAGTTGGAGGCAAAGTTGATGAGCTCGGCATGGGTGCAGGGAGCGGCACCAGAGCAGTCGTCGGTGTAGCAGAGAGAGCTGGGGAGCATCACCGGGGAAGGCTTGGAACATGGACTGCTTCCTCCACGTTGGTGAGTTATCCTAATGAAGGGTCTTGGCCCGAAATGTCGACTGTATATTCCTTTGCTTTCGAGTTCCTCCAGCATTAGACACACACACACGCATTCACACCGGATATCGGGATCGAAGCTCATCTCAAGCTGCACCAACGTGCCCCCACTCATATCCCTCCAGTGACATGAATGCTGCCGTGGTTTCTCGATTAATCTTCACACGTTAATTGATTACTGTTGTATTTTTAATATTTGAGTAATTTTGTAGAAATGTTGATTAAGCATTCTTGCTCGTTGAAATAATGCACAACAGGCTATATGAAAATACGTGAATTGCGTATGTCACGACGCTACTACGTGTTATGTTAGCTCCTCACTTAAAGTAAATACGAAGTTAGGCTCGTATTTCATACTCCCGTGTCTTCATTTGAATTAGTTTAATGTCTTAAAGTTACAAAACATGACAATGGTGACGAGGTATTTTTAAAACAAACCCGAGACAGCTACCGACCTACTAAAGACCAGAGAGATGTTCTAGTAAGTAAAGGTGCAGTGAGGAACGAAGGGTTAAACACAGCCCGGAAGGTGCAGAGATAGTCAAGTTTTTAAAAAAGGCAAAAAATAGAAGAATTCTGGGTTCATAAACAATGAGTACCAGGTGATAATAATAATTTAAAAAATCAGAAACAGAAAGATTGACTGATTTGATTGCTCAGTGATTAACTGGCACATGTAAACTGAGCTAATTGAACAGTATTTTCAAGCAAATGAAATAGTCAATGAGAAATTTTGCTGAGTTCATTACCATTTGATTTGAAGTTTGTGCTCTAATCAAACCAGAAGAAATTAACTTTGCTGATATCATGAACATGATGCAGGAACATTTAGAACTAAAACCATTGTTGATTGCAGAATGCATAAGGTTTCATATGCAAAATCAAAAGGGGAGTCCATTTCAGCGTACGTGGCTGAATTGAAGAGATTGTCTGAACATTGTCAGTTCTGTAATGTGCTTACTGATGCACCGAGAGATCATTTAGTTTGTTGAATCATACAAGAAAGCATTCCAAAATGGCTCCTAACTGAAGTACAACTTACATTTAAAAGAGCAGTTGAAATTGTATCAATAGAAACAGCAGACAGACACAACTGAGTTGCTGTCAGGAATGAAACTCCAATGTCTGAACAGAAGCCAGCCTGGCCAAACAAGTTCCGTTACCATTGTGACGGGCTCACATTCACCAGACCAATGAGATTTAAAGGTGAAACTTGCAGAAATGCAACAGTAGGAGACGTACAAGGAGCATGTCAGGCAGATAAAAGTAAATGGACTGCATGGGGAAGAGAAAAAGATAAAAAAGTCAAGATGCAGTTTCAAGAAGAGCACTAATCTGCATGCTGTTGATGAAAAATCTGATAATGAGAATGATGCAGGACTAGGTAGCCTTTCAGATTTACAAAGTGAAAACTAACAATAGGCAAGCAATATGGCTGACACTAAGAAGTAATCAGCAAATTGATAAAAATGGAATTGGACACTGGCTCAGCTGTTTCAGTCATTCCACAAAATGAACTTGATCGGCATTTCAAAAATACTAAACTGAAGCCTGCAGATACCCAACTACGAACTTACACTGGAGAAACGGTAACGCCTGTGAAATACAACCAACAAGCCACATTGGGCTTGTCTGCGCTAAAAGCAGGAGGGCCAACATTGTGGGTCTGTGACTGGCTGAGAAAACTACAACTTGATTGGAGATCCACCCACCTCCGTGCCACATCCTCTGCAATAGAGTCGACTGAAAGTGAATTAAGAAAGGTACTGGATGATGCCACTTCTGTCCCCATCCTGTACCCCATGAACCGTACCCCAACAGTGTGCAAACGGGTTCTGGTGTCTACCTCTGTTTACATTGGACCAAAGAAGCTCTATGCTGCTTGGAGGAGGTGTGAAAGTGACAGAAACACTAAACTGACTACAACGATTTTCGTAGGCAACGTATCTGAGAAATGCTTCTGATATGTTTTAGGTAGTTACTTGTAAATGTGGCATAGTTTTAAGCTGGAAGAGATTTCAAGGAGCTCCAGGAAAGTTGCAAGCATTTGGCTCTTGTGAGTATAAAGAGCCAGAACCAGTTATTGCATGAACTTCAAGTGGAGACAAAAAGCTGCTCGTAAAAGTAACTGCAAAGATCAAAGCCCAGCTGGATGAATGGAAGGCCAAAAAGAAAGGAGCCAATGGACATTTGAGAGCAGATGGTTTGTCAGATGATGTTGTGAGTGAGGAAGCCAAGAGGAGAGATCAGATTGTAAAGGGAGCAATCGAAGGAATAGTAAGGGAACACTCCAGTGAACTAAATGTACCTTCCCAACATCAAGATGCACAAACTAGGAAGAAGAAAAAGGAAGGAGAGGAAAGGTGTCCACAGCTGTCAGAACCAGCCACAGAGTCAACTCCTACAACCACCATGGAGGAGGCCCCAGAACCTGAGATTGTTTCACAGCCCCAAGTCTCACCTGCCAAACAGAGTGACCCCCCGTCAGGAAAGACATCCTCCCAGAAGAGTAAGAAAGCCTCCTCAGTGATTAGATCTTTAGGCCTGAATAGATGTCTGTATATAGCAGTTGTATTATATAACGTACTGAGTATGTAGCTGAGATGCATTCTCTATTGAGTTAAATTTATAATGAAGCAGGGAGAAGTGTTATATATTTAATCTGTCAGTAATATTTGAGTAATCTGGTAAAAATGTCAATTAAGCATTCTTGTTCATGTAAATAACTCACTACGGGTTTAAGCGAAACTGCATCATGACCCTATCATGTGATACCCATGCGCTTCACTTACAATACACACCAAATTAGACTCACATTTCAGACTCTCAATGTCTTCCTTTGAATTAGTTTAATTATGTGAAATTGCAAAACAATAACAATTGCTAAACACAAAGTCTAGCTTCTCAAAAACAAGGATGCAACACACAGGGAAGATTATTAATTTACATAAATTATTCTAAGCTAGTCAATAATTGTGAATTTCCAAAATAAAGCAGCATTTTGGAAGATCCCATCTATGGAACAATTACTTCCAGCTATCGCCAAAGCAGCCATTGAGGTAGTAAGGAGTGAGGCAGTGGTATTTCGTGGCTCGAAGCTTCACTAAGGGTCCAAGCCTGTTTCTCTGTCTATCTCTCTCCCCGTCTATCTATCCCTGATACAGGGCTCAGTGCCAAGCTGTTGTCTTGGAGAAGTGGCCTCTGCTAATCCGACAGAGAAAACAAACATCCTCCTCTTGTGACTGCCTGCAGACACAGATACATTTAGCCGGCCACTCCATTCTGCAACAATGTCTTGACTGGCCCAAGATTGGCTTCAACGTCAGATCCCTCCCTCCATCTTTCCCGCCTCAATTCCCTCCAGGTGCATTAAAAGTATAGATGAGAGAGGTCCCCAGTGTTTAATCACTTCTGGTGAATTCTCTCTAAATCCCTGCCCAGACTCATGCCCTGGCTTTGTGGTGGAGCAGAGATTTTCCTCCCACTCGCTCCCAGGATTGTTTGACTCTGGTTTTGGTGACTAAATAAGCTCAGAGAGAGAGAGAGAGTGGAGACGGAGCAGTGGCAGAGTTCGACTGGGAGAGGAGTTAACTTAATGGAAGGTGGCGTCCACTTTGGGGAGATGGCTCTGAAACCTCAGATGCCCTCCTGCCACCTTCCTGCTTTCTTCATAGTCCGCGGGAGTGTCCTTGCATGTGGACCGTGATATCCCAGGAGGGATAATATATTGACAGGGGACAGGTGGGGCACAAGAGTGCTAATTCTGCCTGTGTGGTACACAGAGGAATGCAAAATGACACAGCCAAGTTCTTTCTTAGATAAATGCACTCGGCCACCCTCACCGCATCCAAGCGAGAAATATTGTGGTAGGCACCTAAAATCGTCAGGTTGATGGTCAGCTCGAACACATAGAAAGAATTCAGTCAATCTTCCTTCTCCAGGACGCAGCCATCCCAATCCTCCTCATACGATGTCGTCGCTGTTGCTGGTCACCCTGGAGTAGTGGACCATTTGGATCTGGGCGGCTAAACGTGGGTGTAAAGAGAACAGTTAGAAGGTCCAAGGGTTTCAGAGGGATCCAAGAACCAAAACTGCCGAGTGAAACCTGAACACTTTCACGACCAGTCCACTGGGAATCCATCACTTCCACCCTGCCTGCCACCCACTGCCACGCTGGGCAGAAAAGCCCACCATCACCGCAAGACCTGCAAGTCTGTCGGGGTTGTCTACTGTATCCTGTGCAGCCTCCGCTACGTAGGTGGGACCCGATGTAGATTGTTGGGGGGGGGGAGCCTCTGCACTGAGTACATTTACCCTGTCTGCCACGAAAGCTGGGCTCTCCCAGAGGTCACTCACTTTGATTCGATTGATTAATCAGTCCATATCATGATGAGGCCAAATTCAGGCTGGGGTAGCAACACCTCATATTTTGTTTGGGTAGCCTCCAGCCTGATGGCATGAGCAGCAGTTTGTCAAACTTTTGGTAATCACTCACCCACCCCCTCCCTCTCTTTTTCCATTCTCTATTCTGGTTCTCCTTTACCCCTTCTCTTCTGCTCACCTGCCCTGCTCCTCCCTCTCATGCCCCTTTCTCCTCCTCCTTCAGCCCTTCATCTTTTCCACCTATCACCTTCGAGCTTCTTACTTCATTCCCCCTCCACCCCCCCCCCCACCTGGTCTCACCTATCGCCTGCCAGCTTGTGCTCCTCCCAGGTCCCCCCCTTATTCTGTTCATCCTCCCCTTTCCTCCTCAGTCCTGATGAAGAGCCTTGGCCCGAAACGTTGACTGTTTATTCATTTCCATAGATGCTGCCTGACCTGCTGAGTCCCTCCAGCATTTTGTGTGCATTTCTCTGGACTTCCAGCATCTCTCGTGTTTATAGACGTAAATGTACCTGAGCCTTTTATAAGCAGTCTGTAGAGAGTGCTGCTGTGTCAGAGGTACCCCCCTACCCACTGAGGCCTCTTTGCCCTATGGGAGTCAAAAACCCACAAGAGCTGAAGATATTGGAGTGAAACTAGGCCATTATAGGAAGAGCAAACACGAGGAAATCTGCAGATGCTGGAAATTCAAACAACACACACAAAATGCTGGGGGAACACAGCAGGCCAGGCAGCATCTATAAGGAGAAGCACTGTCGACGTTTCGGGCCAAGACCCTTCGTCAGGACTTGGGTCTCGGCCCGAAACGTCGACAGTGCTTCTCCTTATAGATGCTGCCTGGCCTATTATAGGAAGGATGTGGAAGCTTTAGAGAGAGTGTAGAGGAGATTCACCAGGATGCAGCCTGGATTAGAGAGCATGTCTTATGAAGGTAGGTTGAGTGAGCTGGGGTTTTCCTCTTTGAAGTGGAGGAGGAGGAGGAGTGACAACTTGATAGAGGTGTACAAGATGACCAGAGGCACAGATCAAGTGGACAGCCAGAGACTTTTCCCCAGAGTGGAAATGGCTCACATGAGGGGGCAGAATTTTAAGGTGACTGGAGGGTAGCATGGGGGGGGGGGGGGGGAGGGTAGATGTTAAAAGTAGATCCTGTACACAGAGTGATGAGTGTGTGGAACGACGGTGGAGGCAGATGCTTGAAACCCCTAGATGGACACATGTAGGTGAAAGGGGTCAGATTGATTACAGAGTAGGTTGAAAAGTCGGCACAACATCGTGCAAGGCCTGTGCTGGACTGTAACATGCTAATACAAATAATACTCAGGTTGTTAATGCAAATGATGCATTTCACTGTACATTCTGATTAATCGAAATCTGAATCCCTCTCCCATCGTGTCCAAGGACAGCTTCTGTGGTTACAAAACGATCAAATGAACCTCTTGTACAGTAGGATGGACCCTTGACCTCACAATTTACCTTGCACCTAACTGTCCACCAGCACTGCCCTTCTCAGTAACGGTAACACTTCATTCTGTTATTGCTCCCCCTTTGGGCTGCCTCAGTGCACTGTGGCAATGAATAATCTATATGGGCGACATGCAGAGTTAGTTTCTCACTGCAGCTCGGTTCATCGACACTCACGCCAGTTCACCTACCTTGCAGTGTCCTTGTCTGCCTGCTGTTCGTGTGGGCAAACACACCGAGGATGGTCAGGAAGACCAGGAGTGCCAGCAATCCCAGGAACACGAACAAAGGCGATTTGCTCCTGCCCGTCTCTCCTGAGCCTCCGTGTCGCTTCTTGGAAGATCCCCAGTTGGGGTGGACTCTGAGATCAACCTCTCCTTCGTCTGGTCTCAGACCGCTGCCTCCCCTCGTTGGCCCTGTGGAAACACCGGCAGGTGCAGACCCTGTGAAAGTGGCCGGGATCTCGCTCCGTGGGCGGGGCCCTGACTCGGTCGCTCACCGGGGAGGGAGTGGGTGCCGGGAGTTGGAGAGGGGTGGTGACCGACGAATGAGGGACGAATGGAGAGGCAGGGGACGGGGAAGTTTGTGAATTGAGAGCAGGCCACCTGGGTATTTGTAGCAGAGAGTCATGGTAGTGTAATGCTTTACAATGCCAGTGACTGGGGTTCAACTCCTCCTGCTCTCTGTAGGGTGTTTGTACTGCGCACTCTCCCCATGACTGCCAGGTTCCCTCCGGGTGCTCTGGTTTCCTCCCACATTCCAAAGACCTACTAGTTGGGTTAGTAAGTTGTGGCAACTACATTGGCGCCGGACGTATGGCAACACTTGCAGGCTGCCCCCAGTGCATCCTTGGACTCTGCTGGTTGTTTGGGCAAACAACATATTTCACTGTATGTTTTGATCTACACGTGACAAATAAAGCTAATCTTTCCAAATCTCTTTAAGCGTTCCAGAAGAGATGTGTGGGAAATGAGGGTGGGAGGTGCAGAGCTCTTTTAAAGGACCTCAGTGACTGTAGCAGATCTGGGTAGAGTGGATGTCATCAGTGGCAGACTCTAGGATCCATAATACCATGAGATTGAATAAGTTAGGACTGAGTTCTTTAGAATACAGAAGATTGAGAGGAGATTTGATAGAGGTATACAAAATTATGAGGGGTATAGATAGGGTAAATGTAACAGGCTTTTTCCACTGAGGCTGGGTGGATCTACAGCCAGACGTCATGGGTTAAGGATGAAAGGTGAAAAGTTTAAGGGAAGCATGAGGGGCAACTTCTTCACTCAAAAGGTTGTGACAGTGCGGAACAAGCAGCCAGTATAAGTGGACCATGCGAGCTCGATTTCAACGTTTAAGAGAAGTTTGGATAGGTACATGGATGGGAGGGGAATGAAGGGCTATGGTCCCAGTGCACGTCAATGGGTGTAGGCAGTTTAAATGGCTTTGGCATGGACTAGATGGACTGAAGGGCCTTTTTCTGTGCTGTACTTCTTTATGACTTTAAGACATAGGAGCAGAATTAGGCCATTTGGCCCATTGACTCTGCTCCACCATTTCATCATGGCTGATCCATTTTCTCTCTCAGCTCCAATCTCTTGCCTTCTCCCGGTATCCTTTCATGCCCTGACTAATCAAGAACCTATCAGCCTTCGCCTTAAATATACCCAGTGACTTGGCAAAGAATTCCACAGATTCTCCATTCTCTGGCTAAAGAAATTCATCGGATAACGGTCTGAGGGCAACAGCCTCAAAATAGAGGGATGTCCCTTTCGAACACAGATGAGGAGGAATTTCTTCAGTCAGAGAGAGGTGAATCTGTGGAATTTATTGCCACAGACGGCTGTGGAGGCATCATTAAGACTGATGGGTTTTTGGTTGGCAAGGGGGTTAAGGGTTACAGAGAGAAGGGAAGAGAATGGGTTTAGAATATAATCAGCCATTATCAAATGGGAGAGCAGACTAGATGTGCGGAATGGCCTAATTCCATTCCTGTCTTTTTTATGGCCTGATATACTGGTTTTATGACACAACGCTCCCCATAACTTACACAGGGCTGTTTAATTCACTTTAAAAAATTATCATTCCCTATTTCTAAAAGTCCCGATAATCCGGCATCCAAATTGTTCAGAAATCTTTAAGGTCTGGCATCTCTTCTGGTTGCTTGTCATTCCTCCTAGGAGGTCTGGAGTGCAAGTAGGAAATGAAAGGAAGGGGTAGGGTGGGAGCCGGGATTGGGATCTGGGACACAGGGCACAGAACGTGGGTAGGTTTGAAACCTGGTAAAGGGTCAGGAGATTTCAGCAGGTTGGGCAGCACCTATGGAGGGGAATTAACAGTTGACATTCTAGGCCAAGACCTCAATTGAAATTAAGGGTCTCAGCCCAAACCTCTCCATAGATGCTGCCCGACCTGCTGAGTCCCTCCAGCATATTGTATGTGCATGTGTTGCTCAAGATTTCCAGCATCTGCAGTAACTCTCGTGTTTATGGCCTGGAGAACCATATGTATCCCACTCTCTAGACTCACCAGATCCACTGGAAAAAAATTGTAAAGAAGAGAGTGAAATATGTAGTGGGAATAACTTTGGATAGTTGGGAAAATTGAGACACAGTGGACTGCAGGAAGCTGCAGTCTGGAGTGACAATTGATTTGCTGGAGGAACAGTGGGTTGAGCAGCATCTGTGGAGAGAATATTTGCCGATCTGGTGCCAGCAGTCCCAAGGCTGCCGGATTGTCAAGAATTTCGACCAGAGATGATTCCAAACACAAGAGTTTCTGCGGTTGAAACCCTGAGCAACACACACACACACACACACACACACACACACACACACACACACACACACACACACACACACACACACACACACACACACACACACACACACACACACACACACACACACACACACACACACACACACAAAATGCTGGAGGAAGTCAGCAACCAGCACACACAAAATGTCTGACTTGCTGACTTCCACAAGATGTTATTCCTTGGGATTTACTCAGGGGGCATAAGGGCGATTGTTTCCAGTTCTCTGCCCGGGGAATGGGATCCTTACCAGGACTGGAAATGTGCACAGTGCTCCCACCTCCGTCCTCCTTGCTCCCATCCTGAGGGGTTTCTGCGGTGGAGGTGCCAGTGTCCCTTGCCCCACTGCTTTCTGTTGGTTCTTGCCCAATTGGGACATCGCCGTGAGCCACCGGCTGGTCCTGGTGCATGGGTTGGAGCGGCCGCTCTTCCATTTGTTCCTGAGACCCGGCATACTGCGTGGTTGGCGGATCCAAGGTCGGCACTCCCTCCTCTTTGTGGGGTCCAGTTGGCTTTGACTGTGGGAAGGGTGGTCTGGGGTCTTGTTCCTTCAGTCCAGGGAAGGGTTTGGCCGATGGACTACTGGTTGGTGTTCCCTCTTCTTCATAGAGCCTGGTTGACTGAGGGATGGATAAGGTTGATGAGGAGCCATTGCTGTGGTCTTGCCCCTCCATAGTAGGGAATGGTGTGGTGGTCAGACTGGAGATGGTCCTCCCTTCCTCTTCCACTGGATCAGTTCCTGCTGCTTTGGGTAGCGTTGGGCTGCCAGCCTGAGGCATCTTCTGTGTTATCTTTGCGATACCTATGACACCAAAAGGCAAGGTCAATAATCCCTCGTATCTCCGATCTGTTCATTTTCTAAATTAAGAAGTTAAATGCTCTTCTACACACTACTGTTGTAACACCTGGTCATTTGAGTGGCGACAGAGTGCAGGAGAAGAATTAGGCTATTCAGCCCATCGAGGTGCCAGATAAATGGTTGAATCAAGTAGTAAATTCCTAAATTAAAGAAGACTTGCCCTCGGACCAGCATGTAGCTGCCATCACAAAGAAGGCAAAACAGCACCTCTACTTTCTAAGAAGTTTGCATAGATTGAACATATCAGTTACACAATGGATTGCATCCTAACTGGTTGCATCACGGCTAGTATAGAAACTCCAATACCCAGGAATGGAAAAGGGGTGGACACAGCCCGGTCCATCACAGGAAAAGCCTTCCCCACCACTGAGCACATCTACAAGAGGCACTGCCACAGGAAAGCAGCATCCTTCATCAATGACCCCCATCATCCAGGCCACGCTTGCTTCTCCCTATTACCATCAGGCAGGAGGTATAGGAGCTTTAGGACCAGGTTCAGAAACAGTTATCACCCTACAATAACCGGGCTCCTGAACCAGCATGGATAACTTCACTCACCTCAACACCGAATAGACTCTGTGCCTTGTTTGGTTCATATCCCCCAAAACCTTTCCTGTCCACTTATCTGTCCAAGTGCCTTCTTAAATGTTGTTCATCTACTTGATTCAACCATTTATCTGGTACCTCGATGGGCTGAATAGCCTAATTCTTCTCCTGCACTCTGTCGCCACTCAAATGACCAGGTGTTACAACAGTGGTGTGCAGAAGAGCATCTCTGAATGCACAACACGTCGAAGCTTGAAGTGGATGGGCTATAACGGCATAAGATCAGGAACATACACTCAGTGGCCACTTTATTAGGTACAGGAGGTTTGTAATAAAGTGGCCACTAAGTGTATATCCTACGGTCTTTAATCTGTAGATCCAGTAAGAACCCTTCCCAAAGGCCAAGAGTGCAAGCTGAAACAATTAGATGTTTTTTAAAGACTAGTTGTTTAAATTCTACTTATTAACTGGTTAAAATTGATCGCTACCAAGTTGGAATTTAAACTGGATTTGTTGATTGTTAGTTTGGACATCTGGGGTGCTATTTCAAATCACAGATGCTGAACCTTCAAAATGTCCTTCAAATCTAAATCCCAGAACTCCCTCCGCAATTTAAGTTCCTTGGTATCAGAGGATCTGTCCTGGGATGAGAATGTAAGTGCCATCACAAAGAAGGCATCTGCTGTCTTACAAGTTTAAGTAGATTTGGCGTGTCACCAAAAGCTTTGATAAACTTCTATAAACCCATCATCAGGGACCCCCACCACCCAGTACATGCTCTCTTCTCACTGCTGCTATCAGGAAGAAGGTACAGGAGCCTCAGGACTCGCACCACCAGGTTCAGGAACAGTTACTACCCCTCAACCAACAGGCTCTTGAACCAGAGGGGATAACTTTACTTGCCCATCATTGAACTGTTCTCACAACCTATAGGCTCACTTTCAAGGACTCTTCATCTCCGGTTCTCAATATTTATTGCTTATATATTTATTACTATTATTTCTTTCTTTTTGTATTTACAAAGTTTGTTGACTTTTGCATGCTGTTGATCGCCCAAGTTGTTACGGTCTTTTACTGATTCTGTTATGGTTAATGGATTTATTGAGTATGCCCCAAAGAAAATGAATCTCAAGTTGTATATGGTGACTTTGATACTAAACTTACTTTGAATTTTGGGGAGTACCCTGACTAGATACATCAAGACCTGGAACAGAAAAGCCTACAGAAGGTGATGGCTATAGCCCAGGAATGAGCCCCTGAACACCACCTTCACCCATGGGACCACAATGAGTGCCAAAGACATTTCATCCCACCTGACCTTCTTCTAAAGGGGCAGTTAAAGCTTGTTGTAGAGCCGAGAAACAGGCCCAAAGGGGCAGCGAGTCCATGCTGACCATCATCACATTGATTTGCTGGAGGAACACTGGGTCAAGCAGCATCTGTGGGGGAGAATATTTGCTGATCTGGTGCCAGCAGTTCAAAGGCTGCCGGACTGTCAGAATTTCGACCAGAGATTATTCCAAACACAAGAGTTTCTACAGTTGAAACCCTGAGCCACACACACACACACACACACACACACACACACACACACACACACACACACACACACACACACACACACACACACACACACACACACACACACACACACACACACACACACACACACACACACACACACACACACACACACACACACACACAATGCTGGAGGAAGTCAGCAACCAGCACACTCAAAATGTCTGACTTGCTGATTTCCACAAGATGTTATTCCTTGGGATTTACTCAGGGAGCATAAGGGCGATTGTTTCCAGTTCTCTGCACGGGAAATGGGATCCTTACCAGGACTGGATATGTGTGCACTGCCTCCACTTCCGCCCTCCTTGCTCCCATCCTGAGGGGTTTCTGCGGTGGAGGTGCCAGTGTTCCTTGCCCCGCTGCTTTCTGTTGGTTCTTGCCCAGTTGGGACATCGCCGTGAGCCACCGGCTGGTCCTGGAGCATGGGTTGGAGTGACAGCTCTTCCATTTGTTCCTGAGACCCGGCATACTGCGTGGTTGGCGGATCCAAGGTCGGCACTCCCTCCTCTTTGTGGGGTCCAGGTGGCTTTGACTGTGGGAAGGGTGGTCTGGGGTCTTGTTCCTTCAGTCCAGGGAAGGGTTTGGCCGATGGACTACTGGTTGGTGTTCCCTCTTCTTCATAGAGCCTGGTTGACTGAGGGATGTATAAGGTTGATGAGGAGCCATTGCTGTGGTCTTGCCCCTCCACAGTAGGGAGTGGTGTGGTGGTCAGACTGGAGATGGTCCTCCCTTCCTCTTCCACTGGATCAGTTCCTGCTGCTTTGGGTAGCGTTGGGCTGCCAGCCTGAGGCATCTTCTGTGTTATCTTTGCGATACCTATGACACCGAAAGGCAAGGTCAATAATCCCTCGTATCTCCGATCTGTTCATTTTTTAAATTAAAAAATTAAATTCCTTGGTATTATCATATCAGAGGACTTGCCCTCAGACCAGCATGTAGCTGCCATCACAAAGAAGGCAAAACAGCATCTCTACTTTCTAAGAAGTTTGCATAGATTGAACATATCAGTTACACAATGGATTGCATCCTAACTGGTTGCATCACGGCTGAGTATAGAAACTCCAATACCCAGGAATGGAAAAGGGGTGGACACAGCCCGGTCCGTCACAGGAAAAGCCTTCCCCACCACTGAGCACATCTACAAGAGGCACTGCCACAGGAAAGCAGCATCCTTCATCAATGACCCCCATCATCCAGGCCACGCTTGCTTCTCCCTATTACCATCAGGCAGGAGGTATAGGAGCTTTAGGACCAGGTTCAGAAACAGTTATCACCCTACAATAACCGGGCTCCTGAACCAGCATGGATAACTTCACTCACCTCAACACCGAATAGACTCTGTGCCTTGTTTGGTTCATATCCCCCAAAACCTTTCCTGTCCACTTATCTGTCCAAGTGCCTTCTTAAATGTTGTTCATCTACTTGATTCAACCATTTATCTGGTACCTCGATGGGCTGAATAGCCTAATTCTTCTCCTGCACTCTGTCGCCACTCAAATGACCAGGTGTTACAACAGTGGTGTGCAGAAGAGCATCTCTGAATGCACAACACGTCGAAGCTTGAAGTGGATGGGCTATAACGGCATAAGATCAGGAACATACACTCAGTGGCCACTTTATTAGGTACAGGAGGTTTGTAATAAAGTGGCCACTAAGTGTATATCCTACGGTCTTTAATCTGTAGATCCAGTAAGAACCCTTCCCAAAGGCCAAGAGTGCAAGCTGAAACAATTAGATGTTTTTTAAAGACTAGTTGTTTAAATTCTACTTATTAACTGGTTAAAATTGATCGCTACCAAGTTGGAATTTAAACTGGATTTGTTGATTGTTAGTTTGGACATCTGGGGTGCTATTTCAAATCACAGATGCTGAACCTTCAAAATGTCCTTCAAATCTAAATCCCAGAACTCCCTCCGCAATTTAAGTTCCTTGGTATCAGAGGATCTGTCCTGGGATGAGAATGTAAGTGCCATCACAAAGAAGGCATCTGCTGTCTTACAAGTTTAAGTAGATTTGGCGTGTCACCAAAAGCTTTGATAAACTTCTATAAACCCATCATCAGGGACCCCCACCACCCAGTACATGCTCTCTTCTCACTGCTGCTATCAGGAAGAAGGTACAGGAGCCTCAGGACTCGCACCACCAGGTTCAGGAACAGTTACTACCCCTCAACCAACAGGCTCTTGAACCAGAGGGGATAACTTTACTTGCCCATCATTGAACTGTTCTCACAACCTATAGGCTCACTTTCAAGGACTCTTCATCTCCGGTTCTCAATATTTATTGCTTATATATTTATTACTATTATTTCTTTCTTTTTGTATTTACAAAGTTTGTTGACTTTTGCACGCTGTTGATCGCCCAAGTTGTTACGGTCTTTTACTGATTCTGTTATGGTTAATGGATTTATTGAGTATGCCCCAAAGAAAATGAATCTCAAGTTGTATATGGTGACTTTGATACTAAACTTACTTTGAATTTTGGGGAGTACCCTGACTAGATACATCAAGACCTGGAACAGAAAAGCCTACAGAAGGTGATGGCTATAGCCCAGGAATGAGCCCCTGAACACCACCTTCACCCATGGGACCACAATGAGTGCCAAAGGCATTTCATCCCACCTGACCTTCTTCTAAAGGGGCAGTTAAAGCTTGTTGTAGAGCCGAGAAACAGGCCCAAAGGGGCAGCGAGTCCATGCTGACCATCATCACATTGATTTGCTGGAGGAACACTGGGTCAAGCAGCATCTGTGGGGGAGAATATTTGCTGATCTGGTGCCAGCAGTTCAAAGGCTGCCGGACTGTCAGAATTTCGACCAGAGATTATTCCAAACACAAGAGTTTCTACAGTTGAAACCCTGAGCCACACACACACACACACACACACACACACACACACACACACACACACACACACACACACACACACACACACACACACACACACACACACACACACACACACACAATGCTGGAGGAAGTCAGCAACCAGCACACTCAAAATGTCTGACTTGCTGATTTCCACAAGATGTTATTCCTTGGGATTTACTCAGGGAGCATAAGGGCGATTGTTTCCAGTTCTCTGCACGGGAAATGGGATCCTTACCAGGACTGGATATGTGTGCACTGCCTCCACTTCCGCCCTCCTTGCTCCCATCCTGAGGGGTTTCTGCGGTGGAGGTGCCAGTGTTCCTTGCCCCGCTGCTTTCTGTTGGTTCTTGCCCAGTTGGGACATCGCCGTGAGCCACCGGCTGGTCCTGGAGCATGGGTTGGAGTGACAGCTCTTCCATTTGTTCCTGAGACCCGGCATACTGCGTGGTTGGCGGATCCAAGGTCGGCACTCCCTCCTCTTTGTGGGGTCCAGGTGGCTTTGACTGTGGGAAGGGTGGTCTGGGGTCTTGTTCCTTCAGTCCAGGGAAGGGTTTGGCCGATGGACTACTGGTTGGTGTTCCCTCTTCTTCATAGAGCCTGGTTGACTGAGGGATGTATAAGGTTGATGAGGAGCCATTGCTGTGGTCTTGCCCCTCCACAGTAGGGAGTGGTGTGGTGGTCAGACTGGAGATGGTCCTCCCTTCCTCTTCCACTGGATCAGTTCCTGCTGCTTTGGGTAGCGTTGGGCTGCCAGCCTGAGGCATCTTCTGTGTTATCTTTGCGATACCTATGACACCGAAAGGCAAGGTCAATAATCCCTCGTATCTCCGATCTGTTCATTTTTTAAATTAAAAAATTAAATTCCTTGGTATTATCATATCAGAGGACTTGCCCTCAGACCAGCATGTAGCTGCCATCACAAAGAAGGCAAAACAGCATCTCTACTTTCTAAGAAGTTTGCATAGATTGAACATATCAGTTACACAATGGATTGCATCCTAACTGGTTGCATCACGGCTGAGTATAGAAACTCCAATACCCAGGAATGGAAAAGGGGTGGACACAGCCCGGTCCGTCACAGGAAAAGCCTTCCCCACCACTGAGCACATCTACAAGAGGCACTGCCACAGGAAAGCAGCATCCTTCATCAATGACCCCCATCATCCAGGCCACGCTTGCTTCTCCCTATTACCATCAGGCAGGAGGTATAGGAGCTTTAGGACCAGGTTCAGAAACAGTTATCACCCTACAATAACCGGGCTCCTGAACCAGCATGGATAACTTCACTCACCTCAACACCGAATAGACTCTGTGCCTTGTTTGGTTCATATCCCCCAAAACCTTTCCTGTCCACTTATCTGTCCAAGTGCCTTCTTAAATGTTGTTCATCTACTTGATTCAACCATTTATCTGGTACCTCGATGGGCTGAATAGCCTAATTCTTCTCCTGCACTCTGTCGCCACTCAAATGACCAGGTGTTACAACAGTGGTGTGCAGAAGAGCATCTCTGAATGCACAACACGTCGAAGCTTGAAGTGGATGGGCTATAACAGCATAAGATCAGGAACATACACTCAGTGGCCACTTTATTAGGTACAGGAGGTTTGTAATAAAGTGGCCACTAAGTGTATATCCTACGGTCTTTAATCTGTAGATCCAGTAAGAACCCTTCCCAAAGGCCAAGAGTGCAAGCTGAAACAATTAGATGTTTTTTAAAGACTAGTTGTTTAAATTCTACTTATTAACTGGTTAAAATTGATCGCTACCAAGTTGGAATTTAAACTGGATTTGTTGATTGTTAGTTTGGACATCTGGGGTGCTATTTCAAATCACAGATGCTGAACCCTCAAAATGTCCTTCAAATCTAAATCCCAGAACTCCCTCCGCAATTTAAGTTCCTTGGTATCAGAGGATCTGTCCTGGGATGAGAATGTAAGTGCCATCACAAAGAAGGCATCTGCTGTCTTACAAGTTTAAGTAGATTTGGCGTGTCACCAAAAGCTTTGATAAACTTCTATAAACCCATCATCAGGGCCCCCACCACCCAGTACATGCTCTCTTCTCACTGCTGCTATCAGGAAGAAGGTACAGGAGCCTCAGGACTCGCACCACCAGGTTCAGGAACAGTTACTACCCCTCAACCAACAGGCTCTTGAACCAGAGGGGATAACTTTACTTGCCCCATCACTGAACTGTTCCCACAACCTATAGGCTCACTTTCAAGGACTCTTCATCTCCGGTTCTCAATATTTATTGCTTATATATTTATTACTATTATTTCTTTCTTTTTGTATTTACAAAGTTTGTTGACTTTTGCACGCTGTTGATCGCCCAAGTTGGTACAGTCCTTCACTGATTCTGTTATGTTTAATGGATTTATTGAGTATGCCCCAAAGAAAATGAATCTCAAGTTGTATATGGTGACTTTGATACTAAACATACTTTGAATTTTGGGGAGTACCCTGACTAGATACATCAAGACCTGGAACAGAAAAGCTTACAGTAGGTGATGGCTACAGCCCAGGAATGAGCCCCTGAACACCACCTTCACCCATGGGACCACAGCGGGTTCCAAAGGCATTTCATCCCACCTGACCTTCTTCTAAAGGGGCAGTTAAAGCTTGTTGAAGAGCCGAGAAACAGGCCCAAAGGGGCAGCGAGTCCATGCTGACCATCATCACATGGTGTGCGGGGAGAAACTCCGACAACGCCAGAGGTCGGAATTGAACCCAGGCCTCTACTCACTGCACCACAGTGATGGCCTGGGAATGTAAAATAAAGTTTAGCCCTTAGTAGCCGGCACTTGTGGGAGACTTCCCACACCTCATCACTGTGGGACTGAAGCCCTCACCTCTGGATTGTGAATCAACATACTCCTTCATCAGCCGGGCCTTCTGCGGATTCACACAGAACTTCTGCCCCCTCTTCGTCGTGAACCTGTGACGAGAAACAGCAGATCAGCAGGTAGGACACTGTAGGCCAGAGCAATACAGTGACAGACCCGTCCCCACCGGTACCGTACCCCGGTGTCATACAGTGACAGACCCATCCCCACCGGTACCGCACCCCGGTGTTATACAGTGACAGACCCATCCCCACTGGTACAGTTCCCAGTGTTATACAGTGATAGACCCATCCCCACCGGTACTGTACCCCAGTGTTATACAGTGATAGACCCATCCCCACCGGTACTGTACCCCAGTGTTATACAGTGACAAACACATCCCCACCGGTACTGTACCCCGGTGTTATACAGTGACAGACCCATCCCCACCGGTACTGTACCCCAGTGTTATACAGTGACAGACCCATCCCCACCGGTACCGTACCCTGGTGTTATACAGTGACAGACCCTTCTCCACCGGTACCGTACCCCGGTGTTATACAGTGACAGACCCATCCCCACTGGTACCGTACCCCAGTGTTATACAGTGACAGACCCATCCCCACTGGTACCGTACCCCGGTGTCATACAGTGACAGACCCATCCCCATGGTACTGTACCCCAGTGTTATACAGTGACAGACCCATCCCCACCGGTACCGTACCCTGGTGTTATACAGTGACAGACCCTTCTCCACCGGTACCGTACCCTGGTGTCATACAGTGACAGACCCATCCCCATGGTACTGTACCCCAGTGTCATACAGTGACAGACCCATCCCCATGGTACTGTCCCCCAGTGTTATACAGTGACAGACCCAACCCATAGGTGGGTTGCTGGGCAGTGGGGCCTGTTTTGTGCTGTATCTCTAAATAATGTGAACTGCTCGTTACTTACTCCACGTATTCTGGTTGGCTTCCAATGCTTGGAATCGTCTGGTAACTCTGCAACGAGCGGTACATCTTTTTGGGGAAGGCATCTTTCAGGATCCTGTCACACTGCTGGACCCCCACCTGCCCTGACAGCCGATTACCTAGAACTGAAGATCAAACACCCACATTAGCAGTTAATTGGAATCTGGTTTCATGATCTCCTCAATCACAGGCTGAGTGTCAGCAGACTGAGCTTAGAAAATGTGTTACTTCCTGCAACACCTCTGCAACGTTTTCTTCAATATCTGCAAAACCTGCAGAACTCTGCAACTCTTTTAAAAAAAAACATACATTTAATCGTAAATAGTACTGAAGGACAGCGGGATCAGGGACCAGTTCCATAGTTCACTGAAAGTGGGCAAGGTGTTGATGAAGTTGTATGGCATGTTCACCTCCAGTGGTAGAGGAGTTCAGTACAAAAACATAGAAACATAGAAACCCTACAGCACAATACAAGCCCTGCGGCCCACAAAGCTGTGCCAAACATGTCCTTACCTTAGAACTACCTAGGCTTACCCATAGCCCTCTATTTTTCTAAGCTCCATGTAGCCATCCAGGAGTCTCTTAAAAGACCCAATCATTTCCACCTGCACCACTGTTGCCGGTAGCCCATTCCACACACACACCACTCTCTGTGTAAAAAAGTTAATCCGGACATCTCCTCTGAACCTACTTCCAAGCACCTTAAAATTATGCTCTCTCGTGGTAGCCATTTCAGCCCTGGGAAAAAGCCTCTGACTATCCACACAATTAATGCCTCTCATTATCTTGAACACCTCTATCAGGTCACCTCTCATCCTCCATTGCTCCAAGGAGAAAAGGCCGAGTTTACTCAACCTTTTCCCATAAGGCATGTTCTCCGATCCAGGCAACATCCTTGTAAATCTCCTCTCACCCTTCCTATGGTTTTCATGTCCTTCCTGTAGTGAAGCAACCAGGATTGAGCACAGTACTCCAAGTGGGGTCTGACCAGGGTCCTATATAGCTGCAACATTACCTCTCAGCTCTTAAACCCAATCCTAAGATTGGTGAAGGCCAATCCACCATATGCCTTCTTAACCACAGAGTCAACCTGCGTAGCAGCTTTGAATGTCCTATGGATTCAGACCCCAAGATCCCTCTGATCCTCCACACTGCCAAGAGTTTTACCATTAATGCTATATCCTGCTATCATATTTGACCTACCAAAATGAACCACCTCACACTTATCTGAGTTAAACTCCATCTGCCACTTCTCAGCCCAGTTTTGCATCCTATCAATGTTCTGTTTTAACCTGTGACAGCCCTCCACACTATCCACAATACCCCCAACCTTTGTGTCATCTGCAAATTGACTAACCCATCCCTCCACTTCCTCATCCAGGTCATTTATAAAAGTCACAAAGAGTAGGGGTCCCAAAACAGATCCCTGAGGCACACCACCAATCACCAACCTCCATGCAGAATATGACCTGTCTACAACCACTCTTTGCCTTCTGTGGGCAAGCCAGTTCTGGATATACAATGTCCCCTTGGATCCCTTGCCTCCTTACTTTCTCAATAAGCCTTGCATGGTGTACCTTATCAAATGCTTTGCTAAAATCCATATACACTACAGTATAGAGTGAGGAAGTCATGTCAAGAATAAGGAAGGACCCACACCACCAGGTTCAGGATCATCCTTCACCCATCAGGCTCCTGAAGCAGTGTGAATAACTTCACTCACCTCAGCACTGACTAAGTTTACAATTCTCTGCAGCTTACTTCGATCCTGTGCCGCATCCCCCAGGCCCAGCACTCCCCCACACCAGACAGTGATGCAGCCAGTTAAAATGCTCTCCACAGTATATCTGCGAGTGTTTTTGGTGACAAACCAAATCTCTTGAAACTCCTAATGAAATATAACTGCTGTCATGCCTTCTTTGTAGTTGCATCGATATATTGGATCCAGGTTAAGTTCTCAGGAACACCCAAGAATTTGAAATTGCTTACTCTCTCCACTTCTGATCCCTCTAGGAGGACTGGTGTGTGTTCCCTCGTCTTACCCTTCCTGAAGTCCACAATCAGCTCTTTGGTCTTACTGATGTTGAGTGTAAGGTTGTTGCTGCGACACCACTCCAGGAGCTGGTATATCTCGGTCCTGTACGCCCCCTTTTTCTCCTTATGGGGCACCATTGGGAAAGTGACTCATACGTACAGTTCTGAATCATACCATCAAATGTTATTGCTGTAATTCAATTTTTGTATTTACTCAGATTGTCTTCTTTTGCACATTGGTAGTTTATCGGTCTTTGTGTGTAGTTCTTCATTGATTCTGTTGTATTTCTTTGTTCTACTGTGAACACCTGCAAGAGGATGAATCTCAGGGATGTATAATGGTGATACATATGTACTTTGATAATGAATTTACTTCGAACTTGAATGTTGTTGCAGCTGTATAAAACGTTAGTCAGACTGCAGTTGGAGTATTGTGTGTAGTTCTGGCCACCCGGTTGAATTAGGGTGTAGAATTGTTACGTTTGCATGTATTTTTATATAATCGCTGAGCAGCTAATTGTTCATTGAATTTTACAGCAATTACAGAATAGTTGCTTCTGTATTTTTCTAGAAGTTTCTTAGTTTGCAGTAGCAGGTCTCACACCACTTGAATGTGGTGATAGGTTGTCACTGGCATTTGTGTTACATCTTACCTGGGTATGTGGGTGGTGGAGTGGAGATACGTCTCTACCAAAGGAGGTGTAAGGAGCTCCTTACACAAGTGCATATCCGGTGCACATCACAAGTCCTGGTTATGCAACCACTGGCACCAGGCAGACAATCTCTGAAGAGTATTGATAATGGCTAGGGTAACCCATCTTGTAAAGACACTGCTCAGAAGAAAGCAATGGCAAACCATTTCTGTAGAAAACTTTGCCAAGAACAATCATGGTCACAGAAAATCTTCCCCTTCAGATCCCCTGTAATCCTTGACCAACACACACTAAAAACTGGAGGAACTCAGCAAATCAGACAGCATCTATGGAAATGAATAAACAGTCAATAATTTGGGCTGATGCCCTTCATCCCCTCTCACATTAAATCTGTGCCTTTTGGTTTTAGATTGCCTAACTCCAGGACTGTGATTATCTACCTACAGTGAGCACATCTACATGAAATGCTGTTGTAAGAAAGCAGCATCCATTATCAGAGACCATCACCACCCATGGCGAACTCTCTTCTCACTGCTGCCATCAGGTAGAAGACACAGGAGCCTCAGGACTCATAGCACCAGGTTCAAGAACAGTTACTACCCCTCATACATCAGTCTTTAAACCAAAGGGGATAACTACACTCACTTGCCCCATCATTGAAATGTTCCCACAACCAATGACCTCATTTTAAGGATTCACTATCCCATATTCTCATTATTTATTGCTATTTATTTATATTTGCATTTGAACAGTTTGTTGTCTTCTGCACTCTGGTTGATCTTTCATTGATCCTGTTACAGTTACTATTCTATAGATTTGCTGAGTATGCTCACAGGAAAATGAATCTCAGGGTAGCGACATATATGAACCTTGATAATAAAATTTACTTTGTACTTTGAACTAGCTTGGCAGCTGATAATGTTACGGACTTCCAACATGTCATTCCTCGGCCTCCTACACTTCTGGAAAAAGCAGAAGTGTCTGATCTGTCCAGATAATTCAAGCCCTCCAGTCCCAGGGATATCTTCCCAAGTCTTGGCTTCAGATATCCCATAATAGGTTTGAAGTGTTTCCTGAGTTACTACAACCCCCTAACACACCCAGCACCCCATCCACGCCCCACCATTTCCAATACCCAAGAAAGGAAAAGCCAACAAAAATTAGTGGATACAGCCCAGTAAACCTCAGGAGAAGCTCTCCGCACCATGGAGCACATCCACAAAGAAGCAGCATCCATCATCAAATACCCCCACCATCCAGACCATGATCTTTTCTCACTCCTGCCTGTGGGAAGGAGGTACCAGAGCCTTGGGTCCCACTGTGTTGAACTGATTCCATAACCTATAGACTCACTTTCAAGGACTCATGTTCTACAATCCCTGCTCTCAATATTACGTATTTACTTTATTATTTTCAGTTTTTCTTTGTATTTGTACAATTTGTCTTCTTTTGCACATTGGTTGTCTGTCAGTCCTGGTGAGAAGATTTTCATGATTGAACTTACAAGAGTGCAACTTAGAAATAGGCCATTCAGCCCACAATGTTGTGCTGAACCAGCTAAAAAGCACATCATAAACACTCAAACACTAATCCCTCCTACCTACACAATCCCTCCATCTTCCTCACATCCATGTGCTTATCCAAACATCACTGAAAAGCCTCTAATATATTTGCATCCACCACATACCAGGCAGCACATTCCTGGCATCCACCACTCTCTGAGTAAAAATACCCCTCACATCCCCCTTGAACCTACCCCCTCTCACTTTCATTGCATGCCCTCAGGTATTAGACATTTCAACCATGGGAAACAGGTACTCCCTGTTTACTCTATCTAACTCCCTCTCTATCTAACTGCCTCTCTACTCTATCTGACTTCCTGTCTACTCTATCTGACTCTATCTGCTCTATCTAACTCTCTGTTTACTCTCTTGTGTTTCTTTGTAATTACTCTGAATACCCACAGGAAAATGAATCTCAGGTTTGTCTTTGGTGACCACAGAACTGGTGATTAAAGCTTAAATTCTGTTACCAAATATTAACAGGTGCAGAATGGTTGGGGAATCTCACTCGATTTTACAGGAGAACTTTATGGGTGGGAGCTAAAGGAGAATAAACTAATAAGTGGCAGATGGTATACAGTGCTGGGAAGTGTATGATCTCACACTTTGATAGAAGGAACAAGGACATAGACAGGAGCAAGTTCAAAATCAGAGGTACAAAGGGACTTGTAGTTAAGTCTGCAAGTTAACTCAACCAGACTTAACCTGCAGGTTGAGTTTGAGGAAGACCAATGAAATGTTAGCATTCATTTTGAGAAGATAAAGCAAAGATGTAATGGTAAGCACAAAAGATTCTGCAGATGCTGGAAATCCAGAACAACACACACAGAATAATGGAGGAACTCTACAGGTCAGGCAGCATCTATGGAGAGGAATAAAAAGACAACATTTTGAGCCGAGGCCCTTCATCAGGGGCATGGGTCTCAGAAAGACCAATATGTCTTTCTAGAATATAAAAGCAAGGCTGTAGTGTGGAGGCTTTATAAGGCATTGGGCAGACTGCATTTGGAGCATTGTGAATAGTTTTAGACCCCTTATCAAAGAAAGGATGTACTGGCATTGGAGAGAGTCTGAGGTTTACAAAAATGTACTCGCTGGTGTTTGGAAGAATAAGGGAGGATCTTATTGAAACCTACCAAATATCAATAGGCCTAGATAGAGTGGATGTGGAGGATAATTTTAATAGATGGATAGTCTAGGACTGGAGGGCACAGTCTCAGAATAGAAGGAGATGAGGAGGAATTTCTTTAGCCAGAGGTTGGTGAAGCTGTGGAATTCATTGCCACAAATGGCTGTGGAGGCCAAGTCTATGGCTATATTTAAAGTGCAAGTTAATAGGTTCTTGATTAGTAAGAGCTTCAAATTTTACAAGGAGGAGATAGGAGAATGGGTTTGAGAGGGAAAATAAATCAGCCATGATCAAGTGGCAGAGCATATTTGATGGGCTGAATAGCCTAATTCTGTTCCTATGTCTTTTAGACGTATCTCCAGAGGTGGGAACATCACTGGGTCAGGGATCTCGGAGGGTTGTAGAGGGTGCAGGCTAAAGGCTTAGGTGGCAACATGGAGGGATTATAGACATTCGAATAAGAGGACATTTCGGCTCATCAATTCCATACTACCATCTAATCCTGATTGATCTCAACTCTTCCCCACCTTTTGTGACCTTTCGTGCCTCCTCCACAAGTCATGAATCAATTTCAGTCCATCTTAAAAACATCCACAGAGGAGAGTTCCAGCCTCTGAGGGAGGGTAAGATTCACTTACCTGTCACCTGGCAGGTAAGCAGAAGGCAGGCCAGCAGGGTCCAGGGGAGTGGCTCCATTGCAGAGAGATGCTGTGCCAGGACACAGAGAGAGACCCTCGACTCGGAGCAATGGGGACTTCGGGCACAGGGTGGGTAGAGTTCTCACACAGTGGAAGGGAGGAGAGAGAGAAAGAGGAGGTAAAAGAGAGGAGGAAGAAAGTGGATGGGGAGAGTGAAGGAGAGGAGGTGGAGAGATAAAGAGGAAGAATGAGAGACAAGGGAGCAGAGAACGAACGGGAAAAAGAGAGAGGGAGAGAGATGGGGAAGAGGAAGAGAAATTGTTCAGAAACAGAGTCCTGATAGGGAGAGAGCGAGGGAGAGAGAGAGAGAGAGAGAGAGAGAGAGAGAGAGAGAGATTCCCCAAACACGGAGCCCTGAAGCAGCGAGATTTCGGAGAGTGACCGAGTGAACCGACACACTGAGAACACAGGAGCAGAGAGACTCCCAGGGTCTGGAGGGAGAGTTCCCCCGGTGAGATTCACGGAGAGAGAGGGGGAGAGGATGCTCTCAGTCTGGGAAGCAGGCACAGGCAGTCGGTGAACCGCCGAGGTGGTGAAGTGGTCGCCAAACCGTCGATCCACGAGTCGGGTGAACACGGAGAGGACTCTGAGCGAAGAGTGACTGAGGCAGATCTTCACCTTCCGCTTTACCCATATCTTCCAGCCAGAGTTTGCAGTTACATCAGAACGGGGGATTTCCGTACTTGTATTTGTCAATGTTTCACAGAAACGAAAGGGGCACGGGCTGGGAGGGAAATACCTAATCAGAACCGAACGCTTATTGGTGCTAAGATCCCAGAGGGAAGGAACCACACCCTACTGTGGTGCGGACTTGGAAAGGTGAGCACAAACTCCAGCTAACTCCCTCTCTATCGGAATGACATTGAGGAGGGGGCGTGCTTTCATGGGAAAATGGCGACGTGGGAGCGGAGAGTGCTCTCTGTAACATTCGGTGAGATCTACACCCACCCCCCAACCCCTCTGTAACATTCGGTGAGATCTACACCCACCCCCCAACCCCGACACATACACACAGAAACCTATCACTGCCATCTCAGACAAACTTCCCACCCTGTGCCGACACTCCGTCATTTGAGATCTGTCAGCTGATAATTGGTATCCTTGGGATCTTGCTACGAACTCACTGGTTGCAGGCATTTTACAGAAAAACACGCCACGGATGCCCACACGGGATGTGAACATCAGGGGAATGCCGGGGATTTGGTCCCCCTTAGTTCTGAGCCCACTCTCCAAAGTTCAGTTTTATTGAATTGACTTCGTTTCTGACGTCCTTCACATGCACGAGGAGTACAAAAAAATCCTTACGGTATGTCTCCGTCTAAATGTGCAATGTGCAATCATAGTAACACATAGGGCCAAACGATACAAGGCCAAAACACAATACGTTTATCACATACAGCTCACAAAATAAATTAACACAATAACTTTAACAGAAAATTTCAAACCAGTGAGTTGACATAAAGAGCATAAAACAGTAAATTGACATAAAGAGCATATACAATATATATGCAGTATAATGTACAATATATACAGTATAACGTTGCTACCTTTTTAATGGACGGCAAGGTAGTGTAGCGGTTAGGATAATGCTTTACCAGACCAGCGACCTGGGTTCGATTCCCTTCCCCAGAAGGAGTTTTACGTTTTCCCTGTGACCAAGTGGGATCGGTTGGTAGATTCCATGATTGGGCTAGGATTAAATCAGGGCTGAAGGGCCTACTCTGCTCTGTATCTCCATCTAAGGTCCTGTGTCCTAGTGGCTTTGGGACATCCAGGGATGTTCTCCATGGACCTGTCCTTCACACCCACTCAAAGGTTTCCATCTTGGACCCTTCCCCTTCCCGAGATCGGGCCTGAGCTTCGGATTAAGGTGGCGTTGCTTTGTGTCCTGGTACCTGTTGACACCACCTTCCTCTTTCTGGAGAACTTACGAAAGTGAAGCACCCACAGGCTGTTCTGCCCCCTCGAAACTGTCCCGTCACTCGGCAAGGTCAGGGATGACCTGCCCACCTCAGCCCCACCCTCCTGAACACACCTCAACATCCACATATCCACCAGTCCTGGACACCTGGTAGGGCACTGAGGAGTGTGGTAGAACAAAGAGATCTGGGAACACATCCGTTATCCCTTGAAAGTTGTGTCACACATACAGTGGGTAGGGTCTTAAAGAGAGCTTTTGGCATACTCATTATCACTATTTGTGCCATGTTGTATGACTTGGGCGATCTTGTTCTTGGCATATTTCTGTAGAAGTGGTTTGCCATTGCCTTCTTCTGGGCAGTGTCTTTACAAGACAAATAACCTCAACCATGATCAATACTCTTCAGAGACTGTCTCTCTGGTGTCAGTGGTCACATAACCAGGAATTGTGATCTGCACCGGCTACTCATACGACCATTCACCACCTGCTCCCATGGTTTCAGGTGACCCTGATTGGGGGGCTAAGCAGGTGCTACACCTTGCCCAAGGGTGACCTGAAGGCTAGCGGAGGGAAGGAGCACCTCACACCTCCTTTGGTAGAGACGTATCTTCACACCGACACCCACTTCATAAATCAAAGTATTGAGTACAAGAGTTGGGATGTTATGTTGAAGTTGTATAAGACATTGGTGAAGTCAAATTTGGTGTATTGTGTACAGTTCTGGTCACCGGCCTACAGGAAAGATAAAATAATGCTTGAAAGAAAATCTCCTCCAAGGACCCTGTCTACATTTCTCGCTGCCTTGGTAGAGCGTCCAACAGAATCACAGACTCCACCCACCCTGGACTGAGTCTCTTCTCCCCTCTCCCTTTGCACAGGAGAGACCAAAGCCTGAAAGCACGTACCACCAGGCTCAAGGACAGCTTCTTCCCCACTGTTATAGAACTATTTAATATTTAATAGTTTTATATTGCCCTAGCAGAATAAACTGGACTTTCGACCTCACAATCCACCTTGTTATGATTTACACTTTATTATTTACTGCACTGCACTCTCTCTGTAGCTGTTAGACTTTATTCTGCATTGTTACTGTTTTACCTTGTCCTGTCTCAACGCACTGTGTAATGATCTGATCTGTATACAGTATGTAAAACAAGTTTTTCACTGTATCTCGGTACATCAGACAATAATAAACCATTATCAATACCAATACCAAGATATTCTCCATTCTAATAAAAATTCTAACTGTAATAATATCTCATTCTTTAAGATCCCACTACCTATTAAATGCTCCCAATGGCGTGAGACTCAAATGGCCTCTGACAACCAACTCCAGCTCCTGATTTTCATGTCTGGATTAGCTACTAAGCCCGGCGGAACCATTTCTACTGACTGGAGAAGGGGCAAAGGTGGGCTACTGGTGCCATAAAGCTGGTCACTTCAGGTAGATGGGGTTCATCAGCCGTGGTTGGCAGGCCATTTTGGAGAAGGAAAACTCTGATCTCAACCCTCTGCTGCTGTTGGGCAGTATCCTCTCATGGGAAGGTCTCAGGAGTAAACCTTGAGGGAAAAGTGTCGGAGCTGAAGTCCCTAAGGCAGTCAATGTTGAGTTCACTGTTGACTGGCAATGCTGCTGGTGCCAAACTGTTGTTTCTTTAGGTTCATCAAATGCGTGGAGAGGGTAAGATTTCTACAGGGGCAACAGCTTACTCTCCATAATGTACTGCCCTGACTTGCGTATCTAGACAGCTAAGACATAGCATCCACGGTTGGCCATGACTGATAGAGGCCTCAGCAACAAAATTAATATCAATGCCAAAATTAATACCAAGATATATTCTATTCTAGTTCTAATAATCATTCCATTTGTAAGAAAATCTAATTCCAATATTGGATTCTATTTTCCTTGGTGTAAAGAACCATATAGATTTCAACTTTTAGTGATTGGTCTACACAGACTCTTGGGGTCCGTCGGAACCCCCAACTCCTCTCGTTTCCTAGCTTTGGCCGGGTCCTACCTGTGATCCAGGAACTGCAGATGCAGAGAACGAGCAGGGAAGGCACCATCCTTGTGGGATTGCGAGCGCAGAGAGCCATGGAGGAACATCCACTGACAGTCTCCGTGCGTGATCTTCTTCAACCGCTCGGTGTACTTTCCACCTTATGAGTCACCACCTTCCTGTCTGACCTCGATCTGGCTGTAAGCTCACCACATCCCACTGCAGAGCAGCAGAAGCCACACAACACAGAGCAAAAAAGCTAGAGGCACGCAGTTTCCCTCATGACCTGCAATACCACCAGGCCCTTCGGCCCAACATCTCCATGTCAGCCACGGATGGGATTGGTATCTTGGCTTATTGTTGTAACATGTACCAAGGTACAGTGGGAAAACTTTGTTTTAAAGTTACTGTCACATGCTCAACCCCACGTAGGCACCACGCAACTGGAAATATACTTTCAGCAGCATCACAGACACAGAAGATCAGATAAGCAGTTTACAAGAAAATGAAAGCTGAGCATAAATCAAACACAATTTCAGAATCAAAATCAGATTTAATGTCATCAGCATATGTCGTGAAATGTGTTAACTTTGAGTGAGCAGTGTGATGCAATACATGATAATAGACAGAGGAAAAAACCTATGATTTACAGTAAGTCATTAAGTATATATATTGTGACGCTCTCAGTGGGGGGGGGGGGGGGAAGGCGTGTTCGACAGCCCGCCCGCCCCTGCATTTCTAATGACCAGCACTGTTTGTTGTTCTTGTGTTAAAATGTTTTGTGGGAAGTGGGGGATTCCAGTCCATTTATTGTTACATTTTACTTTGTAGTTTGGGTTATGTAGTTATTCACTTGTGGGCATGTGGATCACCCGACTGTAACCGGGGTGTGTGATGTTCACCTCGCCCGTCTGTATGAGACCGGTTGAGTTTTCACTCTGAGTCATACCATCTAGTCTGTTTTTTTGTGTTTACCACAATAAAACTGTTGTTGAGTTTAATGAGCTTCCTCGTCTGTCATCATGGACCAAATGCTTTCCACAACATATTAAATAGTTTAAATAAATAAGTAGTGCAAAAACAGAAGTAAAAAAGTAGTGAGGTAATGTTCATGGGTTCAATGTCTATCCAGAAATTGGATAGCAGAGGGGAAGAAGCTGTTCCTGAATCATTGAGTGTGTGCCTTCAGACTTCTGTACCTCCTTCCTGATGGTCGCAATGAGAACAAGGCATGACCTGGGTGATGGGGGTACTTAATAATGGATGCTGCCTTTTTGAGGCTCCTTGAATTTGTCCTGGATACTACAGAGGCTCGTCCTCATGATGGAGCTGACTAAGTTTACAACTCTCTGCAACTTCCTTCGATCCTGTGCAGAAATCCTCCCCCCCCCCCCATGCCTCCTACCCCCATACCAGACAGTAATACAGCCAGTTGGAATCCTCTCCATGGTAGAAATTTCCAAGTGTTTTTGATGACACACCAAATCTCCTTAAACTCCTAATGAAATATTGGCACTGTCTTGTCTTCTTTATAGCTGCATCGATATGTTGGGTCCAGGTTAGGTCCTCAGAGATAATGACACCCAGGAACTTGAAATTGCTCACCCTCTCCACTTCTGACCTCTTGATAAGCACTAGTGTGTGTTCCCACATCTTACCCTTCCTGAAGTCCACAATCAGCTCTTTGGTCTTACTGATGTTGAGTGCAAAGTTGTTTCTGTGACACCACTCAACTAGCTGATATATCTCACTTCTGTACACCCCCTCGAAAGAAAAGAACAAAAAGTGTCATTTTTTCATATGTATGGGAGGGAGGTTGAGAATCTGACTGAATGATGCCACAACAGCAACCTCTCAATCAATGTCAGCATGATCGAGGAGCTGATTATTGACTTCCGGAGGGGGAAACCAGAGGCCCAGGAGCCAGTCCTCATCTGCCACAGTGCAATAGCAGCACTGTGCATGACATAAAAATAAAGTGGTGACTTCATGGACCATTCCCAAATCTGATGGCAGACGGGACAAAGCTGTTCCTAAAATTTTAGTGTGCGTCTTCAGGCTCTTGTACCTCCTCCCCAATGGTAGTAACAAGTTGCACAAAACCATGACTCTCTACACTAATGACTGTGTGGCTAATGGCATCTAAAAGTTCATCGATAATGCAACTATTATGGGCAGAACCTCTGATGGTGACAAGGAGGCATATAGGAGCGAGACAGATCAAAGTGAAATTTATAATCAGAGCACATACATGTCACCACACAAATCCCTGAGATTCTTTCTTTATCTACAGGCATACTTAGCGAATCGGTAAAACAGTAACTGTAAACAGGATCTGTAAACTGTGCAAATGCAGATAATAAATAAATAGCAATAAATAATGAGCAAGTAGTTAACAGGATAAAAGAGTCCTTAAATGAGTGTAGTTACCCCCTTTTGTTCAGGGGCCTGATGCTTGAGGGGTAGTAACTTCTCCTGAACCTGGTGGTCCAAGTCCTGAGGCTCTTGTACCTTCTACCTGCTGGCAGCAATGGGTTGTGAGGATCTTTGATAGGAACGCTGCTTTTTTACGGCAACGTTTCATGTAGATGTGCCCGATGGTTGAGTGGTGTCACAATAACAGCCTTGCACTCAATGTCAAGATATTGATTGTGGACTTTAGAAAGGAGAAGTCAAGACAACACACACTAGTCCTCTTTGAGGGGTGAGCAGTTTCAAGTTCCAGGGTGTCAACATCACTCAAGATCTATCCTAGGCCCTACGTATTGATACAATTACGGAGAAGGAACAATAGAGGCTATATTTCATCTGGAGTTTGAGGAGATTTGGTTTGTCACCAAAGACTAACAAATTTCTACAGATGTACCACAGAGAGCATTCTGACTGGTTACACCACCGTCTGGTATGGAGGGAACTTTGCACAGGATCGAATAAAGCTGCAGAAGATCATAAACTCAGCCAGCTCCATAATGGGCACCAGTCTCCCCACCACTGAAGAGGGCAATCATCATTAAGGACCCCCATCATCCAGGACATACCTTTCTTTAAATTACTTATTGAGATACAGCTCGCAATAGGCCCGTTTGGCCTTTAAGCCACACTGCCCAACAACCCCCGATTTAACTCTAGCCTAATCACGGGACAATTTACAATGACCAATTAACCTACCAAGCATTAAATCTTTGGACTGTGGGAGGAAACCAGAGCACCCGGAGGGAACCCACGTGGCCAAGGGGAGAACATACAAACAGTGGTGGAATAGAACACGGGTTGCTACCACCACCCCCCCATGCTGTTTTAACTGCCCCCATCAGGGAGGAAGTACAGAAGTCTGAAAGACCCACACTCAACATTTCAGGAACAGCTTGTTCCACTCTGCCATCAGATTGCTGAATGATCCGTGAACCCATGGACAGTATCGCTATGTTTTGTAACTTCAAAATATTAAGTTAATCGAAAGGAAGACATCGGGAGTCCAGGAATACAGGTGTACTTCGAGTTTAAATGAGGCACACGTGTATCAGGTGACTGTGGTTGTGACTGTGAACGAAGTCACTGGAGAGACACTGAAGCTGGTGGGTATTTGTTTTGTATCTGTATTTGTACCTGTCTTTGTTCAACACAACAAGCAGGTATCACTCTACGAAGAAGAGGCATCCCTGACCCAGTATTACACAGCATTTTACATGCTGAAGATCAAAAGGTAACAGCAGGACAATTCAGGACATGGGCGATCACGGTCTTTCCATGAACATGATTGTTCTTGGCAAATTTTTCCACAGAAGTGGCTTTCCATTGCCTTCTTCTGGGCAGTGTCTTTACAAGACGGGTGACCCCAGCCATTACCAATACTCTGTAGAGATTGTCTGCCTGGTGTCAGTGGTCACATAACCAGGACTTGTGATCTGCACCGGCTGCTCATACAACCATCCACCACCCTGATCGGGGGGCGGGGAGGGGCTAAGCAGGTGCCCAAGGTGACCTGCAGTGAAGGAGCACCCTACACCTCCTTTGGTAGAGATGTATCTCCATTCTATCACCCGTCTATCTGTACTATCATCCTATTCCTGACCTGACTAGCCCGTGGTATGGAGAGTGATCCAGAATTGGAGTTGCTGCTCTTTAGCCTCTTCCCTAATTCTCTACTCTCACTACACAGGACCTCTTCCCCCCTTTCTCCCTCTGACGTTGGTGCCAATGTGCCCCATGACCTCTGACTGCTCATCCTCCCTCTTGATAATCTTCAGCAGCCACTCTGAGACATCTGCACCCCACCAGTCCAATTCATCTAGTCATCTAAAACCCTTCTGGTTGTACCTGCTCGTCTCCCTCCCCAGTCTGAACGTAGAACAGTCCAGCACAGGAACAGGCCCTACAGCCCTCAATGCTAGTCCATAACACGATTCCAAATTAAACTAAGTCCCTCTGCCTGCATGTGATATGTATCTTTCCATTCCCTGCATATTCAAGTTTCGTTCTAACAGCTCTTCTTGATTAGTCAGGGGATGAAAGGTACAGGAAGAAAGCAGGAGATTGGGGTTAAGAGTGAAATGGATCAGCCTTGGTGAAATGGCACAGCAGACTCAATGGGCTTGTAAACACAAAGTATACTGCAGATGCTGGGGTCAAAGCAACACGCACAAACAAGCTGGATGAACTCAGCAGGTTGTTTTTACATGTTCCTTTGAATGTACCCCTCTCACCCTGAGTGTAAACCCTTTAGGGTTAGATATTTTCACCAACGGTCAGCACTTCTCAAAGTCTTATAAACTTTTAGTAGGTAGAGTAGCTGCTCCTTATTCCAAAGACCCAGGTTCTATCCTAACCTCCTCGTGTGTGTGTGTGTGTGTGTGTGTGTGTGTGTGTGTGTGTGTGTGTGTGTGTGTGTGTGTGTGTGTGTGTGTGTGTGTGTGTGTGTGTGTGTGTGAGAGAGAGAGAGAGAGAGAGAGACAGTGTGGAGATTGCACATTCTCTCTGTGACTGTGTGGCTGCTGTTCCTTCCCACATCCGGTAGACGTGTGTGGTCACTGAGTTAGTCTGCCACATTTTTACGAGTATCAAAACTCCAGTATTAAGGTTCAAGGTACATTTATTGTCAAAGTGTGTAGGCAGTATACAACCCTGAGATTCATCTTCCTACAGACAGCCATACAACAAAGTAAATACTGGAAGCCGTTCAACCCCCACCACGCACAAAACAACAGCCATTGTAAAGGACCCCACCATGAGGGACATGACTCTTCTCACTGCTACCATCAGGGAGGAGATTCAGGAGACCCACACTCATCGATTCAGGAGCAGCTTCTTCCCCTCCACCATCCGATTTCTAACCAGTCCATGAACGTACCACCTCATTTTTATACCTTGCACTGTGCTGCTACTGTACTGAGCCAGACAGGAGGCCGTCTACACTGCCCAGTCCATCACCAGCACCAGCCGACATGGCATCAAGGCCATAGATACTGAAAGGTGCTGTAGGAAAAGGGCAGCAATATCATGAAAGATCCCACCCACCCTGCTCATGGACTGTTTTATCCAAGCAGTAAGGCTGATCGACACCTCCACCCACTAACCGACATCCACATTTGGCAGGAGAGCGGGACCAAGGAGCTTCCAGTGGAGATTCGGCAAAGTGAGGAACGTCTTCAAATCAACGAGCAACGAGTGAGGATCAAGCCAGGACAGTGTCCACACCACGGTGAATCGATGCCAGAGCTGTGTTCTGTCCACACCGCGGTGAATCGATACCAGAGCTGTGTTCTCTCCACACCACGGTGAATCGATACCAGAGCTGTGTTCTCTCCACACCACGGTGAATCGATACCAGAGCTGTTTTCTGTCCACACAACGGTGAATTGATACCAGAGCTGTGTTCTGTCCACACCACGGTGACTCAATACCAGAGCTGTGTTCTGTCCACACTCCTGTATGGGTCAGAATGACAGAAAATAACCTTGCCACGCTGTCGTCAATTCATTTCATGAGCCTCTGGAAGTTCCGCCGTATTTTCTGGCCAAGAAAGATCTCCCAGCACACCGTACTCCTTCAGTGTCACCAAGAGGACATGGCCGCAATCATCGTGAGGAAACGTTGGAGATGGATTGGGCACGTGATGAGAAGAGAGGCTAACTGCGTCCTTGGGACAGCCCTTCATTGGACCCCTGAATGGTGGAGGAAACATGGGAGGCCAAAGACAACAGCGCCATGCTGTAGAGGTAGAAATGAGGATCTTGAACCACAGCTGGGGCACAATATAGAAGATGGCCAAGGACAGACAGAGATGGAGAACAGTCATTGCTGTCCTAAACACCAGTGGCATAACAGGCAGTAATTTAACCACATCTGTACCTCCACCACTTTATCATTTCCTGTTCGAGTCACTTATGTACAGACTCCTGAGCCTCGTGTCACTTTGTGTACGTACAATCAGTCTGTGTAGGTATATCAGCTATCTTATGTATTTCTATATTCATTCTGTTTTTGTTTATTATTGTGTTCTTTATCTTACAATGTTGTTTTGCCACCTTGGACACCAGAGTGACAATTATTTTGTTCTCCTTGTGTACAGTAAATGAGAATAAACGATCTTGAACGTTCCCAAATCTTAAAGACAGCACATTTCACACCTGTCAGTGATAACAAACCTGACTCTTGCGGTGAGAATGGACTAACAGAGAGAAATCTCGAATGTGAGCTAGTAACAGCACAGTGTGCTGAATGTTTATATCATGACACGTATCCCCATATTTAACCTCCAGGCAAAATCTTCGGAATTTCCAAAGGGAAAAACCCTGGAAAAGTTCAGAGGAGAATTTAACTGTATTGTCAAGAAAAGAAAGCACTTTCAAATCACAGCACCTTTTATAGTGGCATGGCTGTGTGATAGAGATTGCATAGAGTTAAAGCTCTGGGCTTTCCAGCAGTGAGTTGTCGGGCCATTCAAAGAACTTTCAGTAGCTTTATTTTAGGAACTGGAAAGTGCACTGATGTATGTTTATGTGCAAAGTCCAGGGGGAGAGAGCTGGAATGAGTCAGCAGTTCAGAATCTGGAAACGTTGAAAAGGAAATGTAAGTCATTATATTAATGTCCAGTGCACAGTGGGAATCCTGACTGTGTGTGAGAGAGAGGGGGGAAGTCTGCATGCTCACCCTGTGACCTGTGCATGTTTCCCCCGGGTACTCAGGTTCTGTCCCACAACCCAATGATGTGCAGGGTCAGTGGATTAACTGACTGCCATAAGAGTCAGTGGGTGGGTGAGGGGTAGAATCTGGGAGGAGTCAATGGGAATGTGAGATTCATGCAGAAATGGGCAACTGACATTCAGCACAAACTTGATGGGCCGAAGGGCCTGTTTCTGTGCGGTATCACATATGACACTGAGGTTCCTACCCACCCAGGTTGATGGGCGCAATGGTAGTGTGGCAGTTAGCGTAATGTTATTACAGGGCCTGTTACCCGTGTTCAATTCCTGCCGCTGCCTGTACTGAGTTTGTACGTTTTTGCTGTGAACTCGTGTTTCCTCTGATTACTGAGGTTTCCTCCTACATTCCAACGATGTAAGGGTGAGTCGGTTAATGGGTGTAATTGGGCGGTGTCAGCTCATTGGGTCAGAGTGGCTTGTTAACGTGCTGTACCTCTATGTAAAATAAATCTCAGGTCTCTAACTTGTAACTCTGTCCCTTCAGTGAAGAAACTTCCACTGGTGAAAAGATCTGCCCTTTTGTGAGCCCTCAGGTACTTCTCACCCCCTTGTTCTTCTGAGCCACAGTGACTAAGGATCTGGCTTCCCCGGGCAGATGTGAGATCTCTGGAATGGCATCAGAGGACTTAGCTTCCATTATTCCTGTGTTCTACTGTGAATGCCTGCAAGAAAATTATGACAAGGTACAGTCTATGATGAGGTTCTGTATACGCACTTTGATGATAAAACTACTTTGAACTTTGATTGGGTAACTTCATTCACCTCAACTCTGAATGGATTCCACAACCTCTGATCCCATTTTCAAAGACTATACAATCCATGTTCTCAGCATTACTTATATCTATCTATTTAGTTATCTGTCTATCTACTTAACTCTTTGTTTATTTTATGCAGTTTGTCTTCTTTTGTACATTAGTTCTTTGTCATTTTCTGTTTGTGCTAATGTTTTTCTCTGCATTCCCATGAATGCCGGCAAGGAAATGAACCTCGAGCAAGTCTATGGTGATAAACAGCCAGTGGCCACTTTATTAGGCACCTCCCGTACAACAGCCTCCACCATCAAGTGGCCCCACCACCCAGGCCAGGCTCTCTTCTCACTGCTGCCCTCAAGGAGAAGGCACAGGAGCCTCAGGAACACATTACCCCAGAACCATCAGGCTCTGAACTAGTGTGGTTAACTTCACTTACCACAACTCTACACGGATTCCACCACCTACAGTCTCATTTCCAAGGAGTTTACATCTCATAAACACACGAACTTATGCAGATCCTGGAAATCCAGACCAACACACACAAAATGCTGGAGGAACTCAGCAGATCAGGCAGCATCTGTGGAAAGGAATAAACAGTTCTTCAGGACAGGAAAGGAAGGGGGAAGATGCCAGAATAACAAGATGGGGGCAGTTCCTTCTAATTTGTGAAGACCAGTGCGCGCAAAAATCTTGTGCTGTGCAATTTTTGCCCAGTGACAACATGTGTGCACTGAATAATTTCTTCAACAAATAAGCTAGTTCTAAAATCTGCAGACAAATTATTGGAAACTCCACGTTGTCAACACCATCCGCATCAGACGGGAAAAGGAAATGTGATTGCGATACGTGTTAACGGGGTAGAGGATGATGAACTTTTGTGTGCAGTTTAACTTCCTTTGTGCACTAGTAGCATCTTCCCCCTTCCTATGTGTGTTGCTGCACGTGCACACCGTAAAGGGAGCATCGATGGGGAGGGGAAGGAGGATAGCTAGAAGGTGATCAGTGAAGCCAGGCGGGTGGGAATGGTAAAGGGCTGGAGAAGGAGGCACCTGATAGGAGAGGAGAGTGGACCAGAGGAGAAAGGGAAGGAGGAGGGAATCCAGGGGGAGGTGATAGGTAGGTGAGAAGAGGTAAGAGGCCAGAGTGGAGAATAGAAGAGGGGAGGGGGAGAGATTTTTTTACCAGAAGGAGAAATCGATGTTCATGCCAGCAGGTTGGAAGCTACCAAGACAGAATATAAAGTGTTGCTCCCCCACCCTAAGTGTGGCTTCATCAGGGCAAGAGGAAGCCATGGGCCAACAACTCTATAACTCATATTCTCAATATTATTCATTTACTATGCATTATTTTTTATTATTTTGTTGGCACATTTGCCTTCTTTTGTACATTGATTGTTTCTCCACTTTATTTGTGTAGTTTTTCATTGTCTATTGTATTTCTTTGTTCTACTTGTGTATGCCCACAAGAACATGAATCTTAGGGTTATATATGGTGACATATACATACTTTGATAATAAATCTACTTTAAACGTCAAACTTTGACTGTTTAAAAAGGAACTTAAATCCCACCAGGGAGTTGGGATAAATCTGGGGATTAACCTTGAACAAGCCGGTACTCCATGGCCTTACCCGGACAGGACGGACTGCAATCAACACGATCGTTTATGCACTCTATTTTTTTTAACAAAATCCTTTATTACAAATATCGGTGCTATACAATATATACAAAACAGTGGCAAACACAATTACTAAACTAGAAATAGACAATAGACATTACACCAAAATGTTACCATCTCTATCCACAATGGCATTTACACCCCGCGGAGCCCAACGGTCTCAAAACTCCTCTAAGGTCGCTGTGGACTGCATGTGTTCTTTTTCAATATTTACCCTGGCACGAACATACCCTCTAAACATTGCCAGGCAGTCTGCCCGGTGAGATCCTCCCGCCACCCTTTTCCAAGACCCTCGGATGGCGGATTTCGTCAGCCCCTCTATAGGGGTCAATGAAAAGAAGGGAGGTGTAAGTGGAGCAGGCCCGTGTTAGAATGGTCAGGCTTTGGCTCAGCAGGCTCGGGCAAGAACAGGCAGAGGTTTGAACTTAAGATTAAGAAGTCAGAGGCATAATAATTAGGCAGGGTGGTAGTTCAGGCAGCAGAATGCTCCTCCTGTGAGATGAGTGATTGCAGAGTACCTGACATTCTTCCTATCACTACATCTGCAGAGTATTCACCCAATTTCAGATAGTGCAGGCTTCAGATAGTGGATGGGTGACTACCAGGGAAAAGTAAGGGGAGTAAGTGGTCAATGCAAGGTTCCTCTGTGGCCTTTCCCCTCAGCAATAGGTACATCACTTTGGATACTGCTGAGTGAATGACCTACCAGCACCCAACAGCAATAGCCAGGCCAGTGTCACTGTGGCTGGTTCTGAGGCTCAGAAGGGAAGGGTAAAATCAGGCTGAGCAATAATGATAGAAGACTCCATAGTTAGAGGACTGGAAAGCTCCACAAGAGAATCCAGAGTGGTGTGTTGCCTCCCAGGTGCTAGGGGCCGGGGTATCTCAGAGATTCTTGAGGGAAGGGAGTAGCCAGAGGTTGTGGTGCACATTGGCACCAGTGACAGAGGGAGAAAGGGGGAAGAGGTCCTGCGTAGTGAGTGTAGAGAATTAGGGAAGAGGCTGAAGGGCAGCAGTCTCGGGATCACTGTCTGTACCACAGGCTAGTCAGGGCAGGAATGGGATGATGGTACAGATGGATGGGTGGTCAGCACATACTACCAGGCCGTGAGGAAACGATATGAGTCAGCAACACCTTCCCTCATTCCCGGTCATGCCAGGTCGTTACCCGCCTAACCGCAGCGACACTCTCGCGCCAGGATCACCGGTCGGCCTCGGGCAACCGGCGCCTCGCGCGGCCGGCGGGAAGCGCCGTTGGTACCGGCCCGGAGCGCGGACGGATGGCGCCGCCTCTAAACCTGTTCACCACACCGAATGCTCGTGGGGAACCCGGTGCTAAAATATTCGCAGACGACCTAATTCGGGCTCAGGGTTTCGGAAGTAGCAGAGCAGCTACCTCGCTGCGATGGACTGAAAGTCATCCCTCGGCCGATAGATCCTACAAGCGGGGCGGGCGGGCGCCCTGCCGCTCTCCCCGCTCGGTCGGTCACTCGCTCCGGACTGCGATCGCTGCGGCCCCGGTACGGGGACCTCCGGCCCTGACCTCGTCCTCTCACCCCACCCACGACCAGCCGCACCTGGCCAAGGCAGCGGGCGGGTGGCTGGAGCTCGGGCCCGGAGGCTGTCTAATGAGGCAATGAAGCCTCAGAACTGCTTCGGTACCTTGAGTCCAAGCGCCCTGCACTTAAAGACAAACCCGTTGAATATTTTGGAGCGAAAAAAAAACATGAGCAAGCAGGACAGAATCATACAACAGCTCCCATGCCTTGACATGAGGGGTGAGGGCGCTGGGCAGGGGCTACAACTCGCCCAAGGGTGACCTACAGGCTGGTGAAGGGAAGGAGCACCTCACCTCCTTTGGTAGAGATGTAGCTCCGCCCCGCTACTGGTTGAGGGGTATGGATAGGATAGGTGCAGATAGGCCTTTCTCCCTCATATTGGGTGAGAGTAGAAATAGAGGGCAGAGGTTTCAGGTGAAAGCTGAAATGTTTAAGGGGAATCTGAGGGGGATCTTCTTCACTGATACGAGCGGGGAATGAGCTGCCAGCAGAAGTGGAAGATGCAAGTTTAATTATAAGAATTAGGAGCAATTTGGATAGGTGCCTGGATGGGAGGGGTATGGAGGCTGCAGGGAGATGGGGGGGGGGAAGGTAAAACCAGTCTAGCATGGTGCAGATGGGCCAAAGGGCCTGTTTCTAGGGGAAACCCATGTAGTCCGAATGTGCTGCAACACTTGTGGGCTGTCCCCACCCCGGGCGCTTCCCTGCGTTGTGCTAACACAAACAACGTGCCTTTCAGTGTACACGTGAGAAATAAGTACAAATCTGAACCTGTCACAGGGAGGGTGTGCAAATTTCACACACACATTCGTGTAGTGGTTAGCGCGGTCCTATTACAACTCAGAGTTCAATGCCAGTGACCGCTGTACGTCATCCCCATGGAACGCGTGGGTTTCCCCCAGGCCCTCCGGTTTCCTTCCGCACTCCAAAGACGTACTGGGTAGGTTAATTGGCCATTGTCAACAGTCCAGTGGTTAGTTTGGGTTAAATCGGCTTTGTCAGGGCTTGTCAGTAAACAAGTAAACAGACACAGAGCGCCAGAGGTCAGGATCGAACACATGTCTCTGGCAGCTCTCTCCTTGTCAGGGCTGAAGGTCCCGCCGTGAGAATATCACATAGTGCAGATGTGTGAGGGCTGTTGGCCAACCACGGCAGGCCAAACTCCGTGCTGGATCAAAAATCACATTGGACAGGAAATCGAGTTGGAAGCATTCTATCAAATCCAGAGATTAACTTCATCTAATGTTACTGGAATATAAAGCACAAAGGCTCTTGGTTTGATGAATCTCTGGATCCCCAGTGTTTGGACCTGTCAATTCAACCCTTGAAAACACCAAACTGGAGTTTGTTCATTCATGTGTTGTGTCATAAGGCGTGGGTGACCATGGTCTTCATGATCATGTTTGGTCTTGGCAAATTTTCGAACAGAAATGCTTTCCCTTCTTCTGGACAGTGTCTTTACAAGACGGGTGACCCCAGCCAACACTCTTCAGGGATTGTCTGCCTGCTGTCAGTGGTCGCATAACCAGGACTTGTGGTGAGCACCAGCCACTCATACGACCATCCACTACCTGTTCCTATGGCTTCACATTACCCTGAATGGGGGGGGAAGAGAGGGTGTTGTGCTACACCTTGCCCAAGGGTGACCTGCAGGCTAGCAGAGGGAACAAGTTCCTCACCCCTCCTTTGGTAGAGACACATCTCCAGCCTGCCGCTGCATTCAATTCCAGTCGCCTCACTACAGGAAGGATGTGGAGGCTTTGGAGAGGGTGCAGAAGAGGTTCATGAGCTGTAAGGAGAGGCTGGACAAACTAGGGCTGTTTTCTCTGGAGTGGCAACAGCCAAGAGGCCAGCACCGTAGCATAGCAGTTTACATAACACTATTAGAGTGCCAGTGATCTAGGTTCAATTCCCACTGCGGTCTGTGAGGAATCTGTACGTTCTCCCCATGACCACAAGCAGTTCCTCCAGGAGCTCCAGCTTCCTCACAATTTCCAAAGACATACAGGTTAGTAGATTAAATGGTCACAAGGGTGTAACTAGGGATGGGGACATATTTATCTCTTGATAAAAATAAATAAGATCCCCCAGTATCTCTCTCCCAGGGTCAAAATGTCTAATAGAGGGCAAAGTTCAAAGTAAAGTTATTTTCAAAGTACATCTATGTCACCATATACAATCCTGAGATCCATTTTCATCCAGGCATACTCAATCTATAGAATAGTAACTATAACAAACAATTAAGACCATCCAACTAGGAAGCTCAACCAGAGAGCAGAAGACTACAAACTGTGCAAATGCATAAAGAAATAAATAATAATAATAAAAAATAAGCAATAAATATCGAGAAAATGACACGTAGAGTCCTTGAAAGTGAGTCCATTGGTTGTGGGAACATTTCAATGATGGGGCAGGTGAAGTTGAGTGAAGTTATCCCCTTTGGTTCAAGTGTAGTTGAGTTATCTTCTTTGGTTGAAAAGCCTGAATGTTGAGGGGTAATAACTGTTCCTGAAGCAGGTTGTGTCAGCCCTGAGGCTTCCGGACCTTCTCAATATTATGTATGTTGTTTTTTTTCTGTTTATATTTGCAAGTTTGTTGTCTTCTGTCCTTTGGATGAACACCCTAGTTGGGCGGTGTTTGATCGATTCTGTTGTGGCTGTTATTCTATAGATTTGTTAGGCACACCTGCAAGAAAATGAATCTCAGGGCTGTATATGGTGACATATGTGTACATTGATGATAAAATTTACTTTGAACTTCAATCAAGTGATTGGGGGAGGGAGGTGGAATTCTGACCTTTACCAGAGCTCAGAATCAGACAGTCTCTGTAGAAATGGCTTCCTCGTATTCCCCCGGGATTGAGAAGTCACTGCCAGCCTCAGAACAGAAGGTGTCTGTGTGTGATTTCTTCTGGGGTGGAATTGGAGTTACACGAGTTACCTCATGGACCACACAAAGTGAGGGTAGGGTCAAAGTGCCCCTTCTCGAAGGAGGAGAGATACTGTGTTTAAAGTGCCCCGTCCTTGATCAAAATGAGGGACCGTGTACAAAGTGCCCTTTCCAAGATAAACAGTGTGAGTCAGCACAAGGGACTACAAAGTTTGTGGGGGTGGGCTGGGCACCAGAAGAGCCCGTATTCAGTGGGACAGGGAAACAAAAGAAAATTTGAAAGGAAGTACACCCACACTGTAAAGTCATTCAAAAATAATCATTTAATGACAAAATATTGCACAACATTTACAGATTTAAACAACTGCAGAGCTCCAGGCCTGCAGATGATCTACAGTCTAGTTTCCCCCCAGTGGCATTACAGAGCACGAACTGACCAAGATGACCTTTGACTCCAGACCCATTACCTGTATTTGCCCCATATCCCTCCACCCTCTGGCTGAAGTTACACTTTGGGCTTCTTTCAAATCTCTCCCCTCTCACCTTCAGCCTGTGCCCTCCAGTATTCCATTTCTTTCCTATTGGAAATGTCACATTCACCCGATCTCTGCCCCTCAAGTTCCTGCTGAGTCTTACTCACCTCCCACCTTAAAATCTCCCCCTCATCTCAGAGTATCCAGGAGCTTGTGTCCACAATGAGACCTCCTCCACACAGCAGAAACCCCATTCAGACGACGTGATCGCTTTGTGTTCAGTCCACAGGAGCAACCCTCAGCGTCCTTTTTGACTACGGGTGGGAGGACCGCACTGCGGAAGGGGGCGGTGAGGGGAGTGTGCCACACTGCTGGAGGGTTAGTAAGGAGGGGATGCAACTCGTTACAGTGGTAGTACCAAGACAGGGCTGCGCCGTGTAGAAGACGCAGGACCGAGGGAGGCCGCTCTGCTGAGTAGGGAGGGCTGGCGCAGGTCACAGGGACGGGGATGAAGACGGGCAGCAGCAAAGAAGGACTGAGACGACGTACACTTTGTGCCAAGTCTCACGCCGGCTGAGACAACCTTGGTACCCCCATCTCATCGCTGCTCATCTGCGTGGGATAGTAGTTGAAGCCTGTGGAGAGGGAACAGGAATAGTTTTAGTATGGCGCCCACTCTCCCACTGATTATCAATATCTATTCTGAGAATACCAGCATTTGTCACACGTCCCCAACTGTCCCGTGAGAAGGTGTGGAGTGGGTGGCCTGCTCGACCCACTGCCGTCCTCCTGGTAAAGGCTGGGGAGGGTGGTCTCGAATTTGGATCCAGTGAGGCGGAGGATTGGTGAGATATTATACGGTAGGGACAGTATGGGATCTGGAGGGTGGGGGTCCCCTGTGTGTGGTGATATTCCCCCCACCCCCTCTGGGAGGTGCTCTCAGAGTAGTGAGGAACCATGGTGCGTTTTTAGACATTACAGCCACTGTTCTTATTTATTTCTTTTTTTGTATTTGCACAGTTTGTTGTCTTTTGCACGCTGGTTAAACGCCCAAGTTGGTGCGATCTTGCATTAGTTCTGTTATGGCTATTACTCTATTATGGATTCATTGAGTATGCCTGCAAGAAAATGAATCTCAATTTGATCTAATTGAAAGCGATGGAGCGAATGTGGAGAGGATGCCTCCTACAGTGAGGGAGTACAATATCCATGAACACAGCCTCAGAATAGAGGGACATCCATTTAGAATCGAGCTGAGGAGGAATCTTCAGCCAGAGGGTGGGGAATCTGTGGAATTTGTTGCCACAGGAAGTTTTGGAGACCAAGTTATTGGGCATAGATTGAAGATTGAAGCTATTTTCATGACATTTGCCTGCAGATAGAACTTCCCTTGCAAGGAAAATAATAAATATGTCCAAAATCTGATCTACTCTGAAGTGGTTGGAGGTTGTTTCTGTACAAGACCTAGCTGAAGGGTACTCGACATCAGGCAGCAATGGGGCCAAATGGGTCAGGTCAGTGGGAATGGGCAGACTGGCCTCCACCTTCGGCTTTGGGTAGAGAGAGAACTGTTCGCAACTTTGATGCAGATAGAGTGAAGAAGTTGAGGCTGAGGAGTCTCGTTACCCATGCAATTGGCCCGGTGCAAGGCTGGATTGCTCTGGGTGCTGAGCTGATTGGGAGAAATTGAGAGCGGCTTTGGGCTGAGCAGTGAAATCTGCGCCCGGAATGAGTCTCTGGGTGGTATGTTCTTGGCCCAGAGCCTTTTGCTGCAGCAGTGCCCGGGTCCTCGAGCGAGTAATGATGTGCTGTTTGGACAATTTAGACCAGAGACGGCCAACCTGTGGTGCATGCGGCAAAAGTAGCGCACTGGATAATTAGAAGTGGCGCATTGCACCACAGTGATGATAATAAAAAAGTAAGCCTACTCATGCAGAAATATTAACCAAAAACCGAATTGTAGAAAAAAAACTATAACAGGAATTCAAGTAGCTTAGAGCTAGAAATGGGTTTTACTGAGAATAAATATAAGACTTAGCAATTAGTTTTTAGCAATTTTATTATTTCGTGCACATCTTTTGGCGAATGTTATCTCCTTTCACATTAATCTGTTTTCAATTTTAAAAAATGTTCAATGAGTCAAACTAGGAAAGAAAGACACGAAATGCTGGCAGAACTCAGCAGGCCAGACGGCATCTATGGGAGGAGGTAATAATGATGTTTTGGGCCGAAACCCTTCATCAGGTTTGCCGATGACATGATCTTGATGGGTCTCATCAGCAAGAATAATGATTCAGCATACAGAGACGAGGTGTAGTGGCTAACGGACTGGTGCAGAGCCAACAACCTGTCTCTGAATATGAACGAAATAAAAGATATGGTTGTTGACTTCAGGAGGGCACGAAGCAACCACTCCCCACTAAACATCGACGGCTCCTCGGTAGAGATCGTTAACAGGTCTCCTGAACAGGCCCGAAACGTCGTCATTACCTCCTCTCATAGATGCTGTCTGGCCTGCTGAGTTCTGCCAGCATTTCGTGTTTTTTTATTTATTTCCAGCATCTGCAGATTCACTCGTGTTGCCTAGGAAAGAAAGACTTTTGTTCTGCAGTCGATCCATAACTGTTCGATACACGTTTGGTGCTTGTATGATCCTGGCGCCAGGCGTCTGCACCAGCGGTGCGTCGCAGGTTTTTGCCAGTCAGTTTACAATTGACACTCGTTCGCAACAGACTTGTGCTTTTTTCGTCCTTTGTGAACATTTGTAGTTTTGTACTCTTTTGAAAATTAAGCCTTGTTTTTACATTCAGTTACCCATCACAGTGCAAAAGAAAATGACCAAAAGAAAAGCAGAAAGGGATAGTAAGCGTGAATTCAATGAACAGTGGGAAAATTAGTTCTTATTTATAGCGGGTCCATCAGGAAAACTGTTGTGCATTGTTTGTGAAACGACTTTCTCACATAATAGAAGACATGATCTTAATAGACACTACAAAACACAACATCAGACTGAAATAGAAGGAAAACTGAAGCTAGTGCTTGGGACTGAATTACGGAAAGAATATGTGATTAAGGAAAAGGAAGAAAGCAAAAGAAGACAAAATATATTTGTTAAAAGTCTCAATAAGGTAAGTAATGTTTATCTTGTTTTATATTAAATCAATATCTCATGTAAAAATGCTAACTATGTCTATATTAACATTTTTACAAGAATTGAATGGGGGTACAAGAGTTGTATGGCGCATCTGAAGTCGTGTGTGAAAAAATACGCGCATGGATTGTAAAAGGTTGGCCACCCTTGATTTAGATGGACAGGGTATTGGGATTGGAGGTGAGAGCAGATTTCACTCGCTCTCCTACAAGGTTCACTCCTCTCTCCATGGTACCGAGGCCATGGGACTGCTGCCATACTCTGTGCCCGTTAATACGATGGACTGATACCAGACATCCTACCCTGCAAAAACTCATTTCAGGGAGGTAGCACCACCACCCCCGACCCCTGCAACCCATATTCCCCCCACCCCGGTCGACCTCCAAGGGTGTGTGTATACAGGACATTTAAATTATGAAAGAACACAATTTATTTGATCACATATTGAAACTATACACACACACACACTTTATTGAGCAGTCTCAATGCTAATAGCTAAATGCTAGTAACAACACTCATCATTTTTGACCTCTGTTAGGCAGGAGTACACTTTTGTGTAGTCTGGGGTGAAGTACGTTTTTTTTTTTGGAACACTCTGCCATGGCACTACAGGACACTAAATTGAACTGATGGACAATGAAAGAGGGAGAGGTTGACTGTAAAGCCCACCCACAGAGAAAAATGATGGGTTTACTTAGCACAAAGAGAGACCAATTGGTTCTCTCTCTCTCTCAAAAAAAAATCGATTTCCAGGATATTGTATATAATTTGTGGGCATCAAGGAGCCGCTATCAATATGTGGGAGACTCCCGGAATTCCCGGGAGAGGTGGGATGTCTGTGATACCCAGGCTTTGGGCCTACTCCAGGGTTTGGAGCTAAGGACTCATTTTGGGTTGAAATGTTGTTGTTTGCTTCTAAAGTCAAGTCAAGTCACTTTTTATTGTCACTTCGACCGTAACTGCTGGTACAGTACACAGTAAAAACGAGATGACATTTTTCAGGACCATGGTGTTACATGAAACAGTACAAAAACTAGACTAAACTACGTAAAATTCAACACAGAAAAAAACTACACTGGACTACAGACCTACCCAGGACTGCATAAAGTGCACAAAACAGTGCAGGCATTACAATAAACAAGACAATAGGGCAGTAAGTTGGTGTCAGTCCAGGCTCTGCATATTGAGGCTGATGGCTTGGGGGAAGAAACTGTTACATAGTTTGGTCATGAGAGCCCGAATGCTTCGGTGCCTTTTCCCTGACAGCAGGAGGGAGAAGAGTTTGTGTGAGGGGTGCGTGGGGTCCTTCATAATGCTGTTTGCTTTGCGGATGCAGCATGTAGTGTAAATGTTCGTAATGGTGGGAAGAGAGACCCAATGATCTCAGCTGACCTCACTATCCACTGCAGGGTCTTGCGATCTGAGATGATGCAATTTCCAAACCAGGCAGTGATGCAGCTGCTCAGGATGCTCTCAATACAACCCCTGTAGAATGTGATGAGGATGGGGGGTGGGAGATGGACTTTCCTCAGACTTCGCAGAAAGTAGAGATGCTGCTGGGCTTTCTTTGCTATGGAGCTGGTGTTGAGGAACCAGGTGAGATTCTCCGCCAGGTGAACACCAAGAAATTTGATGCTCTTAACGATCTCTACCGAGGAGCCGTCAATGTTTAGTGGGGAGTGGTTGCTTCGTGCCCTCCTGAAGTCAACAACCATCTCTTTTGTTTTGTTCACATTCAGAAACAGGTTGTTGGCTCTCCACCAGTCCTTTAGCCGCTGCAGCTCGTTTCTGTATGCTAACTTGTCGTTCTTGCAGATGAGACCCATCAAGATCGTGTCATCGGCAAACCTGATGATGTGGTTCGAGTACAGTCATGGGTTTACGTAATTTATGTTCTCCCCCCACCATCCCGCTCAACCCCCATATTGTGTGTTAGTCTTTATTTTATTTATCTATAATTGGGTTCTTTCGGGTTTTTTGCTTTGTGACTGCCTGTAAGTAAACAAATCTCGTTATATAATTAATACATTCTTTGATAATAAATGTACTTTGAATATAAAGTTGCCCCTCACCTTTGGATGTGGACTTCTTACAGCATTTGTAGATGGCAAAGGACAGGAGAGAGAGGAAGATGATGACGACGAAGATGAGGATGACGTGCATCATCTCAGCAGAAAATGCCCTTTTCTCCAAACATCCCTCCTCAGAATGGTTGCATCCTGTGAATGGAAGGTAGGCACAGGGGTAAATCATAAACACAAGAGATTCTGCAGAGGCTAGATGTCCAGAGCAACCGGCACAAAACGCTGGAGAAACTCAGCACCTACAGAAATCAATGAGCAGTTGATGTTCTGGGCTCAGATCCTTCATCAGGACTGGAAGGAGAGGGGGAAGAAGAGGTGGAAAAGGTAAAGGGCTGGAGCGGAAGGAATCTGACAGGAGAGGAGAGTGGACCATGGCAGAAAGGGAAGCAGGAGGGAGGTGATATGCAGGTGAGGAGAAGAGAAGAGGCAAGAGGTGAACTGGAGTGGGGAATGGAAGAGGGAGTGGGGAAATTGAGCAGGGAAATTTAACGAAATCGACGTTCGTGCCTTTTGGCTGGAGGCTACCCAGACAGAATACGAGGTGCTCCTCCAGCCCGAGGGAGACCTCATTGTAGCAGTAGAGGAGGCTGTGGACCGAGATGTCGGAATGGGAATGGGGATCGGAATTAAAATGGTTGGCATGCAAGGATAACACCTGCCAATTCTTTGGCGTTTTTATCTTTTTTTAAACGAGGCCAAGTTGCTAGCTCTACGCTCAACCCAGCACGGATGGAAAGCGTGCAAGGAGCCGGCTGGATTTGAACTCGGGACAAACTTGCCTTGAAGCCCGCTGCAGATGCCACTATCAATGATTTAGTTTAGTTCCTCGTGTTTGTCTCTGCTCCCTCTACCTAGTGTTTGGTTTATAATCTCAGGGATCAGGATTCCTCTGGCAGGCCCACCCCTAACCTCCCCCTCTCCCCTTGGGAAGGGAGGCTGAGCCACTGCTGTATTTCCAGTGAGGGTTCTCCTGCACCGCTGCCAGGGAGGGGACTCCGGGATTTGGGCCAGTGACGGTGACAGAAAGTGTGAGAAAGGGAAGAAGGAATGAAGCAAGAGAGGCAGGAGGAAGAGATCAGGATAGACAGAAATAAGGAGAATGGGGCAAAATTAGAGAAAGAAATAGAAAGAAAAAGGCAGGAATGGAGTGAGAGACACAGAGAAACACTCTATTTATTTATTGAGATAGAGGGCTGGAAGGGCCTATTCTGCACTTCAAGCTGTTCTGCCCAGCAGACCCCAATTTAATCCGAGTTTAATCACTGGAGAATACACAGTGACCAACCAGTACGTCCTTGGATCGTGGGAGGAAACCGGAGCACCCGGAGGAAACCCATGCGATCACAGGAAGAACATACAATCTCCTTGTATGCTGCAGCGGGAATTCAACCCAGGTCACAGGTACGTTAAAGTGTTGTGCTAAGCAGTACATTAACGTTCCGCTCCTCCCCCCTCCCTCTTATTCTGTCACTTTCTCTCTCTTCCCTCTCTCTCCCCACTCTTCCCCAACTCGGTCACTCTACTCTCTCTCTCCCCCCATTTTCTCTCTCTAACTCCCCCCCACCCTTTATCTTCCTTTTCTCTTTCTCCCCCTCTCTACCATCCCCACCTCCCTAACTCAAATCTCTGAATTGGAAAGCCATGCCAAGTGATTGTGTGAGGCGCTGAGGAGGAAACACCGTGGGGGGGGGGGGGGTGAGTGGGGGTTGGTGACCGCGTCGTGGGATGGGCGGCGAGGGAGGATAAGAAGTGTCCAGATTGGAATACTGACCGGAGGCGAGGGAGGGAGATGTGAGCGGCACGGAGCTGCGGGCATGTGGAAACCCCTCAGACGTCTCCACCACCGGCAGTTTCACGGCTGGGGTTTGGTCAGAGGTCGCAGTCACTGGCTGACGATCCAGCAGGGTCCATGTCGGAGTTTCTGTACTGCCTGTACAGGGGGTTCATAAAACAGAGATAGAGAATTAGGCCATTTGGTCCATCGAGTCTGTTCTACCATCTCCCGTTAACCCCCTTACCAATCAGGGACATATCAATCTCTGCTTTAAATGCATTTGACGCCCATAGCCCACTCCCCCCCCCCACCCCATGGCAACGAATTTCACTGATTCACTAGTTTAAAACAATTCCTCATCATTGTTCAGAGTGCTGAAGACACGAAGGGTGATGACAATGTCGCCATTGGTTGCACTGGGATATGGACAGGACGGGCTGGGAATTGGCAGATGGAGTTGAAACTGGAAAAGGATGAAGTGATTCACTGTAGAAGGTCAAACCTGCAGTCTGGCCACTACTCAACAACCTACAAACTCACTTTCAAGGACTTCCTACCACTCGTGTTCTCAGTATCATTTTCATTTGCAGGTTGTCTTTTTTTTTAAAAAAGACATTACTTCCAAAATTACTTGTTTGGTCAGAGAAGTCCCTTTGGCCCATCCACTCCATGCTGAAACCATTAAACTGCCTACTCCCATGGACCTGTACCAGGACTCCAGCCTTCCATGTACCTATTCAAACTTCTCTTAAATATTGAAATCGAGCTTGCATGCACCACTTCCACTGGCAGCTCGTTCCACACTCTCACCACCCTCTGAGTGAAATTTCTCCTCATGTTCTCCTTAATCTTTTCACCTTACACCCTTGACCTCTATTTCTAGTCCCACTGACCTCAGTGGAAAAAGCCTGCTTGCATTTACTTTATCTATACCCCTCATAATTTTGTATACCTCTACCAAATCTCTCAGTCTTTTATGTTCCAAGGAATATGGTGGCTGGAGTAAGGGCCTTATGCTTTAGCTCTTGTGGGGTTAAAGGGTAGAAGCCAGATAAAGGCCGGTCCTGCAGGTTCGGGGGTTCAGCTCAGGGCTAACAACCCTGACTGGTAAAACAAAATTGTTAGCGGCAACAGAGAATCTTTCTACGTGATCCCGTGACCATGATTGCTCTTGGCAATTTTTTTAAAAAGAGAACCGGTTTGCCATTGACGTCTGGGCAGTGTCTTTACAAGAGGGGTGATCCCAACCATTATCAGTACTCTTCAGAGATTGTCTGTCTGGTGTTAATGGTCACATAACCAGGACTTGTGATCTGCACCGGCTGCTCGTACGACCATCCACCACCTGCTCCCATGGCTTCATGTGACCCTGATCCGGGTGGGTGGGCTAAGCGGGTGCTACACCTTGCCTAAGGGTGACCTGCAGGCTAGTGGAAGGAAGGAGCACCTCACACCTGCTTTGGTAGAGACATAACTCCACCCAAGCCATGGTCTCTTCTCACTGCTGCCATCAGGAAGAAGGTACAGGAGCCTCAGGACTCGCACCACCAGGTTCAGGAACAGTTACTACCCCTCAACCAACAGGCTCTTGAACCAGAGTGGGTAACTTCACTTGCCCCATCACTGAACTGTTCCCACAACTTTCAAGGACTCTTCATCTCTGGTTCTCAATATTTATTGCTTATTTATTTATTACTGTAATTTCTTTCTTTTTGTATTTGCAAAGTTTGTTGACTTTTGCACGCTGTTGATCGCCCAAGTTGTTACGGTCTTTTACTGATTCTGTTATGTTTAATGGATTTATTGAGTATGCCCACAAGAAAATAAATCTCAAGTTGTATATGGTGACTTTGATACTAAACATACTTTGAATTTTTGGGAGTACCCTGACTAGATACATCAAGACCTGGAACAGAAAAGCCTACAGAAGGTGATGGCTACAGCCCAGGAATGAGCCCCTGAACACCACCTTCACCAATGGGACCACAATGAGTGCCAAAGGCATTTCATCCCACCTGACCTTCTTCTAAAGGGGTAGTTAAAGCTTGTTGAAGAGCCGAGAATCAGGCCCAAAGGGTCAGCGAGTCCATGCTGACCATCATCACATGGTGTGCGGGGAGAAACTCCGACAACGCCAGAGGTCGGAATTGAACCCAGGCCTCTACTCACTGCACCACAGTGATGGCCTGGGAATGTAAAATAAAGTTTAGCCCTTAGTAGCCGGCACTTGTGGGAGACTTCCCACACCACATCACTGTGGGACTGAAGCCCTCACCTCTGGATTGTGAATCAACATACTCCTTCATCAGCCGGGCCTTCAGTGGATCCACACAGTACTTTTGCCCCCTCTTCATCGTGAACCTGTGACGAGAAACAGCAGATCAGCAGGTAGGACACTGTAGGCCAGAGCAATACAGTGACAGACCTGTCCCCACCGGTACCGCACCCCGGTGTTATACAGTGACAGACCCATCCCCACCGGTACTGTACCCTGGTGTTATACAGTGACAGACCCATCCCCACCGGTACCGTACCCCAGTGTTATACAGTGACAGACCCATCCCCACTGGTACCGTACCCTGGTGTCATACAGTGACAGACCCATCCCCACCGGTACCGTACCCCAGTGTTATACAGTGACAGACCCATCCCCACCGGTACCATACCCTGGTGTTATACAGTGACAGACCCATCCCCATGGTACCGTACCCCGGTGTCATACAGTGACAGACCCATCCCCACCGGTACCGCACCCCGGTGTTATACAGTGACAGACCCATCCCCATGGTACCGTACCCCAGTGTTATACAGTGACAGACCCATCCCCAAGGTACCGTACCCCAATGTTATACAGTGACAGACCCATCCCCACCGGTACCGTACCCCGGTGTCATACAGTGACAGACCCATCCCCACCGGTACCGTACCCCGGTGTCATACAGTGACAGACCCATCCCCACCGGTACCGCACCCCGGTGTTATACAGTGACAGACCCATCCCCATGGTACCGTACCCCAGTGTTATACAGTGACAGACCCATCCCCACCGGTACCGCACCCCGGTGTTATACAGTGACAGACCCGTCCCCATGGTAGCGTACCCCGGTGTCATACAGTGACAGACCCATCCCCACCGGTACCGTACCCCGGTGTCATACAGTGACAGACCCATCCCCACCGGTACCGTACCCCGGTGTCATACAGTGACAGACCCATCCCCACCAGTACCATACCCCGGTGTCATACAGTGACAGACCCATCCCCACCGGTACCGTACCCCAGTGTTACACAGTGACAGACCCATCCCCACCGGTACCGTACCCCGGTGTTATACAGTGACAGACCCATCCCCAAGGTACCGTACCCCAATGTTATACAGTGACAGACCCATCCCCACCGGTACCGTACCCCGGTGTTATACAGTGACAGACACCTCCCCACTGGTACCGTACCCCGGTGTTATACAGTGACAGACCCATCCCCACTGGTACCGTACCCCGGTACTAAACAGTAACAGACCCATCCCCACTGGTACTGTACCCCAGTGTTATACAGTGACAGACACATCCCCAAGGTACCGTACCCCAATGTTATACAGTGACAGACCCATCCCCACCGGTACCGTACCCCGGTGTCATACAGTGACAGACCCATCCCCACCGGTACCGCACCCCGGTGTTATACAGTGACAGACCCATCCCCATGGTACCGTACCCCAGTGTTATACAGAGACAGACCCATCCCCACCGGTACCGCACCCCGGTGTTATACAGTGACAGACCCATCCCCACCGGTACCGTACCCCAATGTTATACAGTGACAGACCCGTCCCCACCGGTACCGTACCCCGGTGTTATACAGTGACAGACCCATCCCCACCGGTACCGCACCCCGGTGTTATATAGTGACAGACCCGTCCCCACCGGTACCGTACCCCAGTGTTATACAGTGACAGACACCTCCCCACCGGTACCGTACCCCAGTGTTATACAGTGACAGACCCATCCCCACTGGTACCGTACCCCAGTGTTATACAGTGACAGACCCATCCCCACTGGTACCGTACCCCGCTGTTATACAGTGACAGACCCATCCCCACTGGTACTGTACCCCAGTGTTATACAGTGACAGACCCATCCCCATGGTACCGTACCCCAGTGTTATACAGTGACAGACCCATCCCCACCGGTACCGTACCCTGGTATTATACAGTGACAGACCCGTCCCCACCGGTACCGTACCCTGGTATTATACAGTGACAGACCCATCCCCACCGGTACCGCACACCAGTGTTATACAGTGACAGACCCATCCCCACCGGTACCGTACCCCAGTGTTATACAGTGACAGACCCATCCCCACCGGTACCGTACCCTGGTATTATACAGTGACAGACCCGTCCCCACCGGTACCGTACCCCGGTATTATACAGTGACAGACCCATCCCCACCGGTACCGCACCCCAGTGTTATACAGTGACAGGCCCATCCCCACCGGTACCGTACCCCGGTGTTATACAGTGACAGGCCCATCCCCACAGGTACCGTACCCCGGTGTTATACAGTGACAGACACATCCCCACCGGTACCGCACCCCAGTGTTATACAGTGACAGACACATCCCCACCGGTACCGTACCCCGGTGTTATACAGTGACAGACCCATCCCCACCGGTACCGCACCCCAGTGTTATACAGTGACAGACCCATCCCCACCGGTACCGTACCCCGGTGTTATACAGTGACAGACCCGTCCCCACCGGTACCGCACCCGTGTTATACAGTGACAGACCCATCCCCACCGGTACCGTACCCCGGTGTTATACAGTGACAGACCCGTCCCCACCGGTACCGCACCCCAGTGTTATACAGTGACAGACCCATCCCCACCGGTACCGTACCCCGGTGTTATACAGTGACAGACCCGTCCCCACCGGTACCGCACCCCAGTGTTATACAGTGACAGACCCATCCCCACCGGTACCGCACCCCAGTGTTATACAGTGACAGACCCATCCCCACCGGTACCGTACCCCGGTGTTATAAGGTGACAGACCCATCCCCACCGGTACCGTACCCCGGTGTTATACAGTGACAGACCCATCCCCACCGGTACCGTACCCCGGTGTTATACAGTGACAGACCCATCCCCATGGTACCGTACCCCAGTTTTATACAGTGACAGACCCATCCCCACCGGTACCGTACCCCGGTGTTATACAGTGACAGACCCATCCCCATGGTACCGTACCCCAGTGTTATACAGTGACAGACCCATCCCCACCGGTACCGTACCCCAGTGTTATACAGTGACAGACCCATCCCCATGGTACTGTACCCCGGTGTTATACAGTGACAGACCCATCCCCACCGGTACCGTACCCCAGTGTTATACAGTGACAGACCCATCCCCACCGGTACCGTACCCCAGTGTTATACAGTGACAGACCCATCCCCTCCGGTACCGTACCCCAGTGTTATACAGTGACAGACCCATCCCCACCGGTACCGCACCACCCCGGTGTTATACAGTGACAGACCCATCCCCATGGTACCGTACCCCAGTGTCATACAGTGACAGACCCATCCCCACCGGTACCGTACCCCAGTGTTATACAGTGACAGACCCATCCCCACCGGTACCGCACCCCGGTGTCATACAGTGACAGACCCATCCCCACCGGTACCGTACCCCGGTGTTATACAGTGACAGACCCATCCCCACCGGTACCGTACCCCAGTGTCATACAGTGACAGACCCATCCCCACCGGTACCGTACCCAAGTGTCATACAGTGACAGACCCATCCTCACCGGTACCGTACCCCAGTGTTATACAGTGACAGACCCATCCCCACCGGTACCGTAACCCGGTGTCATACAGTGACAGACCCGTCCCCACCGGTACCGCACCACCCCGGTGTTATACAGTGACAGACCCATCCCCACCGGTACCGTACCCCGGTGTTATACAGTGACAGACCCATCCCCACCGGTACCGTACCCCGGTGTCATACAGTGACAGACCCGTCCCCACCGGTACCCGCACCACCCCGGTGTTATACAGTGACAGACCCATCCCCACCGGTACCGTACCCCAGTGTTATACAATGACAGACCCATCCACACCGGTACCGTACCCCGGTGTTATACAGTGACAGACCCATCCCCACCGGTACCGTACCCCGGGGTTATACAGTGACAGAGCCATCCCCACCGGTACCGTACCCCGGTGTCATACAATGACAGACCCATCCCCACCGGTACCGTACCCCAGTGTTATACAGTGACAGACCCATCCCCACTGGTACCGTACCCCGGTGTTATACAGTGACAGACCCATCCCCACCGGTACCGTACCCCGGTGTTATACAGTGACAGAGCCATCCCCACCAGTACCGTACCCCGGTGTCATACAGTGACAGACCCATCCCCACCGGTACCGTACCCCAGTGTTATACAGTGACAGACCCATCCCCAAGGTACCGTACCCCGGTGTTATACAGTGACAGACCCATCCCCACCGGTACCGTACCCCAGTGTTACACAGTGACAGACCCATCCCCACCGGTACCGTACCCCGGTGTTATACAGTGACAGACCCGTCCCCACCGGTACCGTACCCCGGTGTCATACAGTGACAGACCCATCCCCATAGTACCATACCCCGGTGTTATACAGTGACAGACCCATCCCCACGGGTACCGTACCCCGGTGTCATACAGTGACAGACCCATCCCCACCGGTACTGCACCCCAGTGTTATACAGTGACAGACCCATCCCCACCGGTACCGTACCCCGGTGTTATACAGTGACAGACCCATCCCCACCGGTACTGTACCCCTGTGTTACACAGTGACAGACCCATCCCCACCGGTACTGTACCCCGGTGTTATACAGTGACAGACCCATCCCCACCGGTACCGTACCCCAGTGTTATACAGTGACAGACCCATCCCCACCGGTACCGTACCCTGGTGTCATACAGTGACAGACCCATCCCCACCGGTACCGTACCCCGGTGTTATACAGTGACAGACCCATCCCCACTGGTACCGTACCCCAGTGTTATACAGTGACAGACCCATCCCCACCGATACCGTACCCCGGTGTTATACAGTGACAGACCCATCCCCACCGGTACCGCACCCCAGTGTTATACAGTGACAGACCCATCCCCACCGGTACCATACCCCGGTGTTATACAGTGACAGACCCATCCCCACCGGTACCGCACCCCAGTGTTATACAGTGACAGACCCATCCCCACTGGTACCGTACCCCAGTGTTATACAGTGACAGACCCATCCCCACCGGTACCGTACCCCGGTGTCATACAGTGACAGACCCATCCCCACCGGTACCGCACCCCAGTGTTATACAGTGACAGACCCATCCCCACCGATACCGTACCCTGGTGTTATACAGTGACAGACCCATCCCCACCGGTACCGCACCACCCCGGTGTTATACAGTGACAGACCCATCCCCACCGGTACCGTACCCCGGTGTTATACAGTGACAGGCCCATCCCCACCGGTACCGTACCCCGGTGTTATACAGTGACAGACCCATCCCCACCGGTACCGCACCCCAGTGTTATACAGTGACAGACCCATCCCCACCGGTACCGTACCCCGGTGTTATACAGTGACAGACCCATCCCCACCGGTACCGCACCCCAGTGTTATACAGTGACAGACCCATCCCCACCGGTACCGTACCCCGGTGTTATACAGTGACAGACCCGTCCCCACCGGTACCGCACCCGTGTTATACAGTGACAGACCCATCCCCACCGGTACCGTACCCCGGTGTTATACAGTGACAGACCCGTCCCCACCGGTACCGCACCCCAGTGTTATACAGTGACAGACCCATCCCCACCGGTACCGTACCCCGGTGTTATACAGTGACAGACCCGTCCCCACCGGTACCGCACCCCAGTGTTATACAGTGACAGACCCATCCCCACCGGTACCGTACCCCGGTGTTATACAGTGACAGACCCATCCCCACCGGTACCGCACCCCAGTGTTATACAGTGACAGACCCATCCCCACCGGTACCATACCCCGGTGTTATACAGTGACAAACCCATCCCCACCGGTACCGTACCCCGGTGTTATACAGTGACAGACCCATCCCCACCGGTACCGTACCCCGGTGTTATACAGTGACAGACCCATCCCCATGGTACTGTACCCCAGTGTTATACAGTGACAGACCCATCCACACCGGTACCGTACCCCGGTGTTATACAGTGACAGACTCATCCCCATGGTACTGTACCCCGGTGTTATACAGTGACAGACCCATCCCCACCGGTACCGTATCCCAGTGTTATACAGTGACAGACCCATCCCCACCGGTACCGCACCACCCCGGTGTTATACAGTGACAGACCCATCCCCACCGGTACCGTACCCCAGTGTTATACAGTGACAGACCAATCCCCACCGGTACCGCACCACCCCGGTGTTATACAGTGACAGACCCATCCCCATGGTACCGTACCCCAGTGTCATACAGTGACAGACCCATCCCCACCGGTACCGCACCCCGGTGTCATACAGTGACAGACCCATCCCCACCGGTACCGTACCCTGGTGTTATACAGTGACAGACCCATCCCCACCGGTACCGTACCCCTGTGTCATACAGTGACAGACCCATCCCCACCGGTACCGTACCCCGGTGTCATACAGTGACAGACCCATCCCCACCGGTACCGCACCACCCCGGTGTTATACAGTGACACACCCATCCCCACCGGTACCGTACCCCGGTGTTATACAGTGACAGACCCATCCCCACCGGTACCGTACCCCGGTGTCATACAGTGACAGACCCATCCCCACCGGTACCGCACCACCCCGGTGTTATACAGTGACAGACCCATCCCCACCGGTACCGTACCCCAGTGTTATACAATGACAGACCCATCCACACCGGTACCGTACCCCGGTGTTATACAGTGACAGACCCATCCCCACCGGTACCGTACCCCGGTGTTATACAGTGACAGACCCATCCCCACCGGTACCGTACCCCGGTGTCATACAGTGACAGACCCATCCCCACCGGTACCGTACCCCAGTGTTATACAGTGACAGACCCTCCCCAAGGTACCGTACCCCGGTGTTATACAGTGACAGACCCATCCCCACCGGTACCGTACCCCGGTGTTACACAGTGACAGACCCATCCCCACCGGTACCGTACCCCGGTGTTATACAGTGACAGACCCGTCCCCACCGGTACCGTACCCCGGTGTCATACAGTGACAGACCCATCCCCATAGTACCATACCCCGGTGTTATACAGTGACAGACCCATCCCCACCGGTACCGTACCCCGGTGTCATACAGTGACAGACCCATCCCCACCGGTACCGTACCCCAGTGTTATACAGTGACAGACCCATCCCCACCGGTACCGTACCCCGGTATTATACAGTGACAGACCCGTCCCCACCGGTACCGTACCCCGGTGTTATACAGTGACAGACCCGTCCCCACCGGTACCGCACCCCAGTGTTATACAGTGACAGACCCATCCCCACCGGTACCGTACCCCGGTGTTATACAGTGACAGACCCATCCCCACCGGTACCGCACCCCAGTGTTATACAGTGACAGACCCATCCCCACCGGTACCGTACCCCGGTGTTATACAGTGACAGACCCATCCCCACCGGTACCGTACCCCGGTGTTATACAGTGACAGACCCATCCCCATGGTACCGTACCCCAGTATTATACAGTGACAGACCCATCCCCACCGGTACCGTACCCCGGTGTTATACAGTGACAGACCCATCCCCATGGTACCGTACCCCAGTGTTATACAGTGACAGACCCATCCCCATGGTACTGTACCCCGGTGTTATACAGTGACACACCCATCCCCACCGGTACCGTACCCCAGTGTTATACAGTGACAGACCCATCCCCACTGGTACCCGCACCACCCCGGTGTTATACAGTGACAGACCCATCCCCACCGGTACCGTACCCCAGTGTTATACAGTGACAGACCCATCCCCTCCGGTACCGTACCCCAGTGTTATACAGTGACAGACCCATCCCCACCGGTACCGCACCACCCCGGTGTTATACAGTGACAGACCCATCCCCATGGTACCGTACCCCAGTGTCATACAGTGACAGACCCATCCCCACCGGTACCGTACCCCAGTGTTATACAGTGACAGACCCATCCCCACCGGTACCGCACCCCGGTGTCATACAGTGACAGACCCATCCCCACCGGTACCGTACCCCGGTGTTATACAGTGACAGACCCATCCCCACCGGTACCGTACCCCAGTGTCATACAGTGACAGACCCATCCCCACCGGTACCGTACCCCAGTGTCATCCAGTGACAGACCCATCCTCACCGGTACCGTACCCCAGTGTTATACAGTGACAGACCCATCCCCACCGGTACCGTACCCCGGTGTCATACAGTGACAGACCCGTCCCCACCGGTACCGCACCACCCCGGTGTTATACAGTGACAGACCCATCCCCACCGGTACCGTACCCCGGTGTTATACAGTGACAGACCCATCCCCACCGGTACCGTACCCCGGTGTCATACAGTGACAGACCCGTCCCCACCGGTACCGCACCACCCCGGTGTTATACAGTGACAGACCCATCCCCACCGGTACCGTTCCCCAGTGTTATACAATGACAGACCCATCCACACCGGTACCGTACCCCGGTGTTATACAGTGACAGACCCATCCCCACCGGTACCGTACCCCGGTGTTATACAGTGACAGAGCCATCCCCACCGGTACCGTACCCCGGTGTCATACAGTGACAGACCCATCCCCACCGGTACCGTACCCCGGTGTTATACAGTGACAGACCCATCCCCACCGGTACCGTACCCCAGTGTTATACAATGACAGACCCATCCACACCGGTACCGTACCCCGGTGTTATACAGTGACAGACCCATCCCCACCGGTACCGTACCCCGGTGTTATACAGTGACAGAGCCATCCCCACCGGTACCGTACCCCGGTGTCATACAGTGACAGACCCATCCCCACCGGTACCGTACCCCAGTGTTATACAGTGACAGACCCATCCCCAAGGTACCGTACCCCGGTGTTATACAGTGCCAGACCCATCCCCACCGGTACCGTACCCCAGTGTTACACAGTGACAGACCCATCCCCACCGGTACCGTACCCCGGTGTTATACAGTGACAGACCCGTCCCCACCGGTACCGTACCCCGGTGTCATACAGTGACAGACCCATCCCCATAGTACCATACCCCGGTGTTATACAGTGACAGACCCATCCCCACCGGTACCGTACCCCGGTGTCATACAGTGACAGACCCATCCCCACCGGTACTGCACCCCAGTGTTATACAGTGACAGACCCATCCCCACCGGTACCGTATCCCGGTGTTATACAGTGACAGACCCATCCCCACCGGTACCGTACCCGTGTTATACAGTGACAGACCCATCCCCACCGGTACTGTATCCTGGTGTTCTACAGTGACAGACCCATCCCCACCGGTACCGTACCCCGGTGTTCTACAGTGACAGACCCGTCCCCACCGGTACTGTACCCCGGTGTCATACAGTGACAGACCCATCCCCACCGGTACCGTACCCCGGTGTCATACAGTGACAGACCCATCCCCACCGGTACTGTACCGCTGTGTTACACAGTGACAGACCCATCCCCACTGGTACTGTACCCCGGTGTTATACAGTGACAGACCCATCCCCACCGGTACCGTACCCCGGTGTTATACAGTGACAGACCCATCCCCACCGGTACCGTACCCCGGTGTCATACAGTGACAGACCCATCCCCACCGGTACCGTACCCCGGTGTTATACAGTGACAGACCCATCCCCACTGGTACCGTACCCCGGTGTCATACAGTGACAGACCCATCCCCACCAGTACCGCACCCCAGTGTTATACAGTGACAGACCCATCCCCACCGGTACCGTACCCTGGTGTTATACAGTGACAGACCCATCCCCACCGGTACCCGCACCACCCCGGTGTTATACAGTGACAGACCCATTCCCACCGGTACCGTACCCCGGTGTTATACAGTGACAGGCCCATCCCCACCGGTACCGTACCCCGGTGTTATACAGTGACAGACCCATCCCCACCGGTACCCGCACCCCAGTGTTATACAGTGACAGACCCATCCCCACCGGTACCATACCCCGGTGTTATACAGTGACAGACCCGTCCCCACCGGTACCGCACCCCAGTGTTATACAGTGACAGACCCATCCCCACCGGTACCGTACCCCGGTGTTATACAGTGACAGACCCGTCCCCACCGGTACCGCACCCGTGTTATACAGTGACAGACCCATCCCCACCGGTACCGTACCCCGGTGTTATACAGTGACAGACCCATCCCCACCGGTACCGCACCCCAGTGTCATACAGTGACAGACCCATCCCCACCGGTACCGTACCCCAGTGTTATACAGTGACAGACCCATCCCCACCGGTACCGTACCCCAGTGTTATACAATGACAGACCCATCCACACCGGTACCGTACCCCGGTGTTATACAGTGACAGACCCATCCCCACCGGTACCGTACCCCGGTGTTATACAGTGACAGAGCCATCCCCACCGGTACCGTACCCCGGTGTCATACAGTGACAGACCCATCCCCACCGGTACCGTACCCCAGTGTTATACAGTGACAGACCCATCCCCAAGGTACCGTACCCCGGTGTTATACAGTGACAGACCCATCCCCACCGGTACCGTACCCCAGTGTTACACAGTGACAGACCCATCCCCACCGGTACCGTACCCCGGTGTTATACAGTGACAGACCCGTCCCCACCGGTACCGTACCCCGGTGTCATACAGTGACAGACCCATCCCCATAGTACCATACCCCGGTGTTATACAGTGACAGACCCATCCCCACCGGTACCGTACCCCGGTGTCATACAGTGACAGACCCATCCCCACCGGTACTGCACCCCAGTGTTATACAGTGACAGACCCATCCCCACCGGTACCGTACCCCGGTGTTATACAGTGACAGACCCATCCCCACCGGTACTGTACCGCTGTGTTACACAGTGACAGACCCATCCCCACTGGTACTGTACCCCGGTGTTATACAGTGACAGACCCATCCCCACCGGTACCGCACCCCAGTGTTCTACAGTGACAGACCCATCCCCACCGGTACCGTACCCTGGTGTTATACAGTGACAGACCCATCCCCACCGGTACCGCACCACCCCGGTGTTATACAGTGACAGACCCATCCCCACTGGTACCGTACCCCGGTGTCATACAGTGACAGACCCATCCCCCATCCCCACCGGTACTGCACCCCAGTGTTATACAGTGACAGACCCATCCCCACCGGTACCGTACCCTGGTGTTATACAGTGACAGACCCATCCCCACCGGTACCCGCACCACCCCGGTGTTATACAGTGACAGACCCATTCCCACCGGTACCGTACCCCGGTGTTATACAGTGACAGGCCCATCCCCACCGGTACCGTACCCCGGTGTTATACAGTGACAGACCCATCCCCACCGGTACCGCACCCCAGTGTTATACAGTGACAGACCCATCCCCACCGGTACCATACCCCGGTGTTATACAGTGACAGACCCGTCCCCACCGGTACCGCACCCCAGTGTTATACAGTGACAGACCCATCCCCACCGGTACCGTACCCCGGTGTTATACAGTGACAGACCCGTCCCCACCGGTACCGCACCCGTGTTATACAGTGACAGACCCATCCCCACCGGTACCGTACCCCGGTGTTATACAGTGACAGACCCGTCCCCACCGGTACCGCACCCCAGTGTTATACAGTGACAGACCCATCCCCACCGGTACCGTACCCCGGTGTTATACAGTGACAGACCCGTCCCCACCGGTACCGCACCCCAGTGTTATACAGTGACAGACCCATCCCCACCGGTACCGTACCCCGGTGTTATACAGTGACAGACCCATCCCCACCGGTACCCGCACCCCAGTGTCATACAGTGACAGACCCATCCCCACCGGTACCGTACCCCAGTGTTATACAGTGACAGACACATCCCCACCGGTACCGTACCCCAGTGTTATACAATGACAGACCCATCCACACCGGTACCGTACCCCGGTGTTATACAGTGACAGACCCATCCCCACCGGTACCGTACCCCGGTGTTATACAGTGACAGAGCCATCCCCACCGGTACCGTACCCCGGTGTCATACAGTGACAGACCCATCCCCACCGGTACCGTACCCCAGTGTTATACAGTGACAGACCCATCCCCAAGGTACCGTACCCCGGTGTTATACAGTGACAGACCCATCCCCACCGGTACCGTACCCCAGTGTTACACAGTGACAGACCCATCCCCACCGGTACCGTACCCCGGTGTTATACAGTGACAGACCCGTCCCCACCGGTACCGTACCCCGGTGTCATACAGTGACAGACCCATCCCCATAGTACCATACCCCGGTGTTATACAGTGACAGACCCATCCCCACCGGTACCGTACCCCGGTGTCATACAGTGACAGACCCATCCCCACCGGTACCGTACCCCGGTGTTATACAGTGACAGACCCATCCCCACCGGTACTGTACCGCTGTGTTACACAGTGACAGACCCATCCCCACTGGTACTGTACCCCGGTGTTATACAGTGACAGACCCATCCCCACCGGTACCGCACCCCAGTGTTCTACAGTGACAGACCCATCCCCACCGGTACCGTACCCTGGTGTTATACAGTGACAGACCCATCCCCACCGGTACCGCACCACCCCGGTGTTATACAGTGACAGACCCATCCCCACCGGTACCGTACCCCGGTGTTATACAGTGACAGACCCATCCCCACCGGTACCGCACCCCAGTGTTATACAGTGACAGACCCATCCCCACCGGTACCGTACCCCGGTGTTATACAGTGACAGACCCATCCCCACCGGTACCGCACCCCAGTGTTATACAGTGACAGACCCATCCCCACCGGTACTGTACCCCGGTGTTATACAGTGACAGACCCGTCCCCACCGGTACCGCACCCGTGTTATACAGTGACAGACCCATCCCCACCGGTACCGTACCCAGGTGTTATACAGTGACAGACCCGTCCCCACCGGTACCGCACCCCAGTGTTATACAGTGACAGACCCATCCCCACCGGTACCGTACCCCGGTGTTATACAGTGACAGACCCGTCCCCACCGGTACCGCACCCCAGTGTTATACAGTGACAGACCCATCCCCACCGGTACCGTACCCCGGTGTTATACAGTGACAGACCCATCCCCACCGGTACCCGCACCCCAGTGTTATACAGTGACAGACCCATCCCCACCGGTACCATACCCCGGTGTTATACAGTGACAGACCCATCCCCACCGGTACCGTACCCCGGTGTTCTACAGTGACAGACCCATCCCCATGGTACTGTACCCCAGTGTTATACAGTGACAGACCCATCCCCACCGGTACCGTACCCCGGTGTTATACAGTGACAGACCCATCCCCACCGGTACCCGCACCCCAGTGTTATACAGTGACAGACCCATCCCCACCGGTACCGTACCCCGGTGTTATACAGTGACAGACCCATCCCCACCGGTACCGTACCCCGGTGTTATACAGTGACAGACCCATCCCCATGGTACCGTACCCCAGTGTTATACAGTGACAGACCCATCCCCACCTGTACCGTACCCCGGTGTTATACAGTGACAGACCCATCCCCATGGTACCGTACCCCAGTGTTATACAGTGACAGACCCATCCCCACCGGTACCGTACCCCAGTGTTATACAGTGACAGACCCATCCCCATGGTACTGTACCCCGGTGTTATACAGTGACAGACCCATCCCCACCGGTACCGTACCCCAGTGTTATACAGTGACAGACCCATCCCCACCGGTACCGCACCACCCCGGTGTTATACAGTGACAGACCCATCCCCACCGGTACCGTACCCCAGTGTTATACAGTGACAGACCCATCCCCTCCGGTACCGTACCCCAGTGTTATACAGTGACAGACCCATCCCCACCGGTACCCGCACCACCCCGGTGTTATACAGTGACAGACCCATCCCCATGGTACCGTACCCCAGTGTCATACAGTGACAGACCCATCCCCACCGGTACCGTACCCCAGTGTTATACAGTGACAGACCCATCCCCACCGGTACCGCACCCCGGTGTCATACAGTGACAGACCCATCCCCACCGGTACCGTACCCCAGTGTTATACAGTGACAGACCCATCCCCACCGGTACCGTACCCCGGTGTTATACAGTGACAGACCCATCCCCATGGTACCGTACCCCAGTGTTATACAGTGACAGACCCATCCCCACCGGTACCGTACCCCGGTGTCATACAGTGACAGACCCGTCCCCACCGGTACCCGCACCACCCCGGTGTTATACAGTGACAGACCCATCCCCACCGGTACCGTACCCCGGTGTTATACAGTGACAGACCCATCCCCACCGGTACCGTACCCCGGTGTCATACAGTGACAGACCCGTCCCCACCGGTACCGCACCACCCCGGTGTTATACAGTGACAGACCCATCCCCACCGGTACCGTACCCCAGTGTTATACAATGACAGACCCATCCACACCGGTACCGTACCCCGGTGTTATACAGTGACAGACCCATTCCCACCGGTACCGTACCCCGGTGTTATACAGTGACAGAGCCATCCACACCGGTACCGTACCCCGGTGTTATACAGTGACAGACCCATCCCCACCGGTACCGTACCCCGGTGTTATACAGTGACAGAGCCATCCCCACCGGTACCGTACCCCGGTGTCATACAGTGACAGACCCATCCCCACCGGTACCGTACCCCAGTGTTATACAGTGACAGACCCATCCCCACCGGTACCGTACCCCAGTGTTATACAATGACAGACCCATCCACACCGGTACCGTACCCCGGTGTTATACAGTGACAGACCCATCCCCACCGGTACCGTACCCCGGTGTTATACAGTGACAGAGCCATCCCCACCGGTACCGTACCCCGGTGTCATACAGTGACAGACCCTTCCCCACCGGTACCGTACCCCAGTGTTATACAGTGACAGACCCATCCCCAAGGTACCGTACCCCGGTGTTATACAGTGACAGACCCATCCCCACCGGTACCGTACCCCAGTGTTACACAGTGACAGACCCATCCCCACCGGTACCGTACCCCGGTGTTATACAGTGACAGACCCGTCCCCACCGGTACCGTACCCCGGTGTCATACAGTGACAGACCCATCCCCATAGTACCATACCCCGGTGTTATACAGTGACAGACCCATCCCCACCGGTACCGTACCCCGGTGTCATACAGTGACAGACCCATCCCCACCGGTACTGCACCCCAGCGTTATACAGTGACAGACCCATCCCCACCGGTACCGTACCCCGGTGTTATACAGTGACAGACCCATCCCCACCGGTACTGTACCGCTGTGTTACACAGTGACAGACCCATCCCCACTGGTACTGTACCCCGGTGTTATACAGTGACAGACCCATCCCCACCGGTACCGTACCCCAGTGTTATACAGTGACAGACCCATCCCCACCGGTACCGTACCCCGGTGTCATACAGTGACAGACCCATCCCCACCGGTACCGTACCCCGGTGTTATACAGTGACAGACCCATCCCCACTGGTACCGTACCCCGGTGTCATACAGTGACAGACCCATCCCCACCGGTACCGCACCCCAGTGTTATACAGTGACAGACCCATCCCCACCGGTACCGTACCCTGGTGTTATACAGTGACAGACCCATCCCCACCGGTACCGCACCACCCCGGTGTTATACAGTGACAGACCCATCCCCACCGGTACCGTACCCCGGTGTTATACAGTGACAGGCCCATCCCCACTGGTACCGTACCCCGGTGTTATACAGTGACAGACCCATCCCCACCGGTACCGCACCCCAGTGTTATACAGTGACAGACCCATCCCCACCGGTACCGTACCCCGGTGTTATACAGTGACAGACCCATCCCCACCGGTACCGCACCCCAGTGTTATACAGTGACAGACCCATCCCCACCGGTACCGTACCCCGGTGTTATACAGTGACAGACCCATCCCCACCGGTACCGCACCCCAGTGTTATACAGTGACAGACCCATCCCCACCGGTACCATACCCCGGTGTTATACAGTGACAGACCCATCCCCACCGGTACCGTACCCCGGTGTTATACAGTGACAGACCCATCCCCATGGTACTGTACCCCAGTGTTATACAGTGACAGACCCATCCCCACCGGTACCGTACCCCGGTGTTATACAGTGACAGACCCATCCCCATGGTACTGTACCCCGGTGTTATACAGTGACAGACCCATCCCCACCGGTACCGTACCCCAGTGTTATACAGTGACAGACCCATCCCCACCGGTACCGCACCACCCCGGTGTTATACAGTGACAGACCCATCCCCACCGGTACCGTACCCCAGTGTTATACAGTGACAGACCCATCCCCACCGGTACCGTACCCCAGTGTTATACAGTGACAGACCCATCCCCACCGGTACCCGCACCACCCCGGTGTTATACAGTGACAGACCCATCCCCATGGTACTGTACCCCGGTGTTATACAGTGACAGACCCATCCCCACCGGTACCGTACCCCAGTGTTATACAGTGACAGACCCATCCCCACCGGTACCGCACCACCCCGGTGTTATACAGTGACAGACCCATCCCCACCGGTACCGTACCCCAGTGTTATACAGTGACAGACCCATCCCCTCCGGTACCGTACCCCAGTGTTATACAGTGACAGACCCATCCCCACCGGTACCGCACCACCCCGGTGTTATACAGTGACAGACCCATCCCCATGGTACCGTACCCCAGTGTCATACAGTGACAGACCCATCCCCACCGGTACCGTACCCCAGTGTTATACAGTGACAGACCCATCCCCACCGGTACCGCACCCCGGTGTTATACAGTGACAGACCCATCCCCACCGGTACCGTACCCCAGTGTCATACAGTGACAGACCCATCCCCACCGGTACCGTACCCCAGTGTCATACAGTGACAGACCCATCCTCACCGGTACCGTACCCCAGTGTTATACAGTGACAGACCCATCCCCACCGGTACCGTACCCCGGTGTCATACAGTGACAGACCCGTCCCCACCGGTACCGCACCACCCCGGTGTTATACAGTGACAGACCCATCCCCACCGGTACCGTACCCCGGTGTTATACAGTGACAGACCCATCCCCACCGGTACCGTACCCAGGTGTCATACAGTGACAGACCCGTCCCCACCGGTACCGCACCACCCCGGTGTTATACAGTGACAGACCCATCCCCACCGGTACCGTACCCCAGTGTTATACAATGACAGACCCATCCACACCGGTACCGTACCCCGGTGTTATACAGTGACAGACCCATCCCCACCGGTACCGTACCCCGGTGTTATACAGTGACAGAGCCATCCCCACCGGTACCGTACCCCGGTGTCATACAGTGACAGACCCATCCCCACCGGTACCGTACCCCAGTGTTATACAGTGACAGACCCATCCCCACCGGTACCGTACCCCGGTGTTATACAGTGACAGACCCGTCCCCACCGGTACCGTACCCCGGTGTCATACAGTGACAGACCCATCCCCATAGTACCATACCCCGGTGTTATACAGTGACAGACCCATCCCCACCGGTACCGTACCCCGGTGTCATACAGTGACAGACCCATCCCCACCGGTACTGCACCCCAGCGTTATACAGTGACAGATCCATCCCCACCGGTACCGTACCCCGGTGTTATACAGTGACAGACCCATCCCCACCGGTACTGTACCGCTGTGTTACACAGTGACAGACCCATCCCCACTGGTACTGTACCCCGGTGTTATACAGTGACAGACCCATCCCCACCGGTACCGTACCCCAGTGTTATACAGTGACAGACCCATCCCCACCGGTACCGTACCCCGGTGTCATACAGTGACAGACCCATCCCCACCGGTACCGTACCCCGGTGTTATACAGTGACAGACCCATCCCCACTGGTACCGTACCCCGGTGTCATACAGTGACAGACCCATCCCCACCGGTACCGCACCCCAGTGTTATACAGTGACAGACCCAGCCCCACCGGTACCGTACCCTGGTGTTATACAGTTACAGACCCATCCCCACCGGTACCCGCACCACCCCGGTGTTATACAGTGACAGACCCGTCCCCACCGGTACCGTACCCCGGTGTCATACAGTGACAGACCCATCCCCATAGTACCATACCCCGGTGTTATACAGTGACAGACCCATCCCCACCGGTACTGCACCCCAGCGTTATACAGTGACAGACCCATCCCCACCGGTACCGTACCCCGGTGTTATACAGTGACAGACCCATCCCCACCGGTACTGTACCGCTGTGTTACACAGTGACAGACCCATCCCCACTGGTACTGTACCCCGGTGTTATACAGTGACAGACCCATCCCCACTGGTACCGTACCCCGGTGTCATACAGTGACAGACCCATCCCCACCGGTACCGCACCCCAGTGTTATACAGTGACAGACCCATCCCCACCGGTACCGTACCCTGGTGTTATACAGTGACAGACCCATCCCCACCGGTACCGCACCACCCCGGTGTTATACAGTGACAGACCCATCCCCACCGGTACCGTACCCCGGTGTTATACAGTGACAGGCCCATCCCCACTGGTACCGTACCCCGGTGTTATACAGTGACAGACCCATCCCCACCGGTACCGCACCCCAGTGTTATACAGTGACAGACCCATCCCCACCGGTACCGTACCCCGGTGTTATACAGTGACAGACCCATCCCCACCGGTACCGCACCCCAGTGTTATACAGTGACAGACCCATCCCCACCGGTACCGTACCCCGGTGTTATACAGTGACAGACCCGTCCCCACCGGTACCGCACCCCAGTGTTATACAGTGACAGACCCATCCCCACCGGTACTGTACCCCGGTGTTATACAGTGACAGACCCGTCCCCACCGGTACCCGCACCCGTGTTATACAGTGACAGACCCATCCCCACCGGTACCGTACCCAGGTGTTATACAGTGACAGACCCGTCCCCACCGGTACCGCACCCCAGTGTTATACAGTGACAGACCCATCCCCACCGGTACCGTACCCCGGTGTTATACAGTGACAGACCCGTCCCCACCGGTACCGCACCCCAGTGTTATACAGTGACAGACCCATCCCCACCGGTACCGTACCCCGGTGTTATACAGTGACAGACCCATCCCCACCGGTACCCGCACCCCAGTGTTATACAGTGACAGACCCATCCCCACCGGTAGCATACCCCGGTGTTATACAGTGACAGACCCATCCCCACCGGTACCGTACCCCGGTGTTATACAGTGACAGACCCATCCCCATGGTACTGTACCCCAGTGTTATACAGTGACAGACCCATCCCCACCGGTACCGTACCCCGGTGTTATACAGTGACAGACCCATCCCCACCGGTACCGCACCCCAGTGTTATACAGTGACAGACCCATCCCCACCGGTACCGTACCCCGGTGTTATACAGTGACAGACCCATCCCCACCGGTACCGTACCCCGGTGTTATACAGTGACAGACCCATCCCCATGGTACCGTACCCCAGTGTTATACAGTGACAGACCCATCCCCACCTGTACCGTACCCCGGTGTTATACAGTGACAGACCCATCCCCATGGTACCGTACCCCAGTGTTATACAGTGACAGACCCATCCCCACCGGTACCGTACCCCAGTGTTATACAGTGACAGACCCATCCCCATGGTACTGTACCCCGGTGTTATACAGTGACAGACCCATCCCCACCGGTACCGTACCCCAGTGTTATACAGTGACAGACCCATCCCCACCGGTACCCGCACCACCCCGGTGTTATACAGTGACAGACCCATCCCCACCGGTACCGTACCCCAGTGTTATACAGTGACAGACCCATCCCCTCCGGTACCGTACCCCAGTGTTATACAGTGACAGACCCATCCCCACCGGTACCCGCACCACCCCGGTGTTATACAGTGACAGACCCATCCCCATGGTACCGTACCCCAGTGTCATACAGTGACAGACCCATCCCCACCGGTACCGTACCCCAGTGTTATACAGTGACAGACCCATCCCGACCGGTACCGCACCCCGGTGTCATACAGTGACAGACCCATCCCCACCGGTACCGTACCCCAGTGTTATACAGTGACAGACCCATCCCCACCGGTACCGTACCCCAGTGTCATACAGTGACAGACCCATCCCCACCGGTACCGTACCCCAGTGTCATACAGTGACAGACCCATCCTCACCGGTACCGTACCCCAGTGGTATACAGTGACAGACCCATCCCCACCGGTACCGTACCCCGGTGTCATACAGTGACAGACCCGTCCCCACCGGTACCGCACCACCCCGGTGTTATACAGTGACAGACCCATCCCCACCGGTACCGTACCCCGGTGTTATACAGTGACAGACCCATCCCCACCAGTACCGTACCCCGGTGTCATACAGTGACAGACCCGTCCCCACCGGTACCCGCACCACCCCGGTGTTATACAGTGACAGACCCATCCCCACCGGTACCGTACCCCAGTGTTATACAATGACAGACCCATCCACACCGGTACCGTACCCCGGTGTTATACAGTGACAGACCCATTCCCACCGGTACCGTACCCCGGTGTTATACAGTGACAGAGCCATCCACACCGGTACCGTACCCCGGTGTTATACAGTGACAGACCCATCCCCACCGGTACCGTACCCCGGTGTTATACAGTGACAGAGCCATCCCCACCGGTACCGTACCCCAGTGTTATACAATGACAGACCCATCCACACCGGTACCGTACCCCGGTGTTATACAGTGACAGACCCATCCCCACCGGTACCGTACCCCGGTGTTATACAGTGACAGAGCCATCCCCACCGGTACCGTACCCCGGTGTCATACAGTGACAGACCCTTCCCCACCGGTACCGTACCCCAGTGTTATACAGTGACAGACCCATCCCCAAGGTACCGTACCCCGGTGTTATACAGTGACAGACCCATCCCCACCGGTACCGTACCCCAGTGTTACACAGTGACAGACCCATCCCCACCGGTACCGTACCCCGGTGTTATACAGTGACAGACCCGTCCCCACCGGTACCGTACCCCGGTGTCATACAGTGACAGACCCATCCCCATAGTACCATACCCCGGTGTTATACAGTGACAGACCCATCCCCACCGGTACCGTACCCCGGTGTCATACAGTGACAGACCCATCCCCACCGGTACTGCACCCCAGCGTTATACAGTGACAGACCCATCCCCACCGGTACCGTACCCCGGTGTTATACAGTGACAGACCCATCCCCACCGGTACTGTACCGCTGTGTTACACAGTGACAGACCCATCCCCACTGGTACTGTACCCCGGTGTTATACAGTGACAGACCCATCCCCACCGGTACCGTACCCCAGTGTTATACAGTGACAGACCCATCCCCACCGGTACCGTACCCCGGTGTCATACAGTGACAGACCCATCCCCACCGGTACCGTACCCCGGTGTTATACAGTGACAGACCCATCCCCACTGGTACCGTACCCCGGTGTCATACAGTGACAGACCCATCCCCACCGGTACCGCACCCCAGTGTTATACAGTGACAGACCCATCCCCACCGGTACCGTACCCCGGTGTTATACAGTGACAGACCCATCCCCACCGGTACCGCACCACCCCGGTGTTATACAGTGACAGACCCATCCCCACCGGTACCGTACCCCGGTGTTATACAGTGACAGGCCCATCCCCACTGGTACCGTACCCCGGTGTTATACAGTGACAGACCCATCCCCACCGGTACCGCACCCCAGTGTTATACAGTGACAGACCCATCCCCACCGGTACCGTACCCCGGTGTTATACAGTGACAGACCCATCCCCACCGGTACCGCACCCCAGTGTTATACAGTGACAGACCCATCCCCACCGGTACCGTACCCCGGTGTTATACAGTGACAGACCCGTCCCCACCGGTACCGCACCCGTGTTATACAGTGACAGACCCATCCCCACCGGTACCGTACCCCGGTGTTATACAGTGACAGACCCGTCCCCACCGGTACCGCACCCCAGTGTTATACAGTGACAGACCCATCCCCACCGGTACCGTACCCCGGTGTTATACAGTGACAGACCCGTCCCCACCGGTACCGCACCCCAGTGTTATACAGTGACAGACCCATCCCCACCGGTACCGTACCCCGGTGTTATACAGTGACAGACCCATCCCCACCGGTACCGCACCCCAGTGTTATACAGTGACAGACCCATCCCCACCGGTACCATACCCCGGTGTTATACAGTGACAGACCCATCCCCACCGGTACCGTACCCCGGTGTTATACAGTGACAGACCCATCCCCATGGTACTGTACCCCAGTGTTATACAGTGACAGACCCATCCCCACCGGTACCGTACCCCGGTGTTATACAGTGACAGACCCATCCCCATGGTACTGTACCCCGGTGTTATACAGTGACAGACCCATCCCCACCGGTACCGTACCCCAGTGTTATACAGTGACAGACCCATCCCCACCGGTACCGCACCACCCCGGTGTTATACAGTGACAGACCCATCCCCACCGGTACCGTACCCCAGTGTTATACAGTGACAGACCCATCCCCACCGGTACCGTACCCCAGTGTTATACAGTGACAGACCCATCCCCACCGGTACCGCACCACCCCGGTGTTATACAGTGACAGACCCATCCCCATGGTACTGTACCCCGGTGTTATACAGTGACAGACCCATCCCCACCGGTACCGTACCCCAGTGTTATACAGTGACAGACCCATCCCCACCGGTACCCGCACCACCCCGGTGTTATACAGTGACAGACCCATCCCCACCGGTACCGCACCCCGGTGTCATACAGTGACAGACCCATCCCCACCGGTACCGTACCCCTGTGTTATACAGTGACAGACCCATCCCCACCGGTACCGTACCCCAGTGTCATACAGTGACAGACCCATCCCCACCGGTACCGTACCCCAGTGTCATACAGTGACAGACCCATCCTCACCGGTACCGTACCCCAGTGTTATACAGTGACAGACCCATCCCCACCGGTACCGTACCCCGGTGTCATACAGTGACAGACCCGTCCCCACCGGTACCGCACCACCCCGGTGTTATACAGTGACAGACCCATCCCCACCGGTACCGTACCCCGGTGTTATACAGTGACAGACCCATCCCCACCGGTACCGTACCCAGGTGTCATACAGTGACAGACCCGTCCCCACCGGTACCGCACCACCCCGGTGTTATACAGTGACAGACCCATCCCCACCGGTACCGTACCCCAGTGTTATACAATGACAGACCCATCCACACCGGTACCGTACCCCGGTGTTATACAGTGACAGACCCATCCCCACCGGTACCGTACCCCGGTGTTATACAGTGACAGAGCCATCCCCACCGGTACCGTACCCCGGTGTCATACAGTGACAGACCCATCCCCACCGGTACCGTACCCCAGTGTTATACAGTGACAGACCCATCCCCACCGGTACCGTACCCCAGTGTTATACAATGACAGACCCATCCACACCGGTACCGTACCCCGGTGTTATACAGTGACAGACCCATCCCCACCGGTACCGTACCCCGGTGTTATACAGTGACAGAGCCATCCCCACCGGTACCGTACCCCGGTGTCATACAGTGACAGACCCTTCCCCACCGGTACCGTACCCCGGTGTTATACAGTGACAGACCCATCCCCAAGGTACCGTACCCCGGTGTTATACAGTGACAGACTCATCCCCACCGGTACCGTACCCCAGTGTTACACAGTGACAGACCCATCCCCACCGGTACCGTACCCCGGTGTTATACAGTGACAGACCCGTCCCCACCGGTACCGTACCCCGGTGTCATACAGTGACAGACCCATCCCCATAGTACCATACCCCGGTGTTATACAGTGACAGACCCATCCCCACCGGTACCGTACCCCGGTGTCATACAGTGACAGACCCATCCCCACCGGTACTGCACCCCAGCGTTATACAGTGACAGACCCATCCCCACCGGTACCATACCCCGGTGTTATACAGTGACAGACCCATCCCCACCGGTACTGTACCGCTGTGTTACACAGTGACAGACCCATCCCCACTGGTACTGTACCCCGGTGTTATACAGTGACAGACCCATCCCCACCGGTACCGTACCCCAGTGTTATACAGTGACAGACCCATCCCCACCGGTACCGTACCCCGGTGTCATACAGTGACAGACCCATCCCCACCGGTACCGTACCCCGGTGTTATACAGTGACAGACCCATCCCCACTGGTACCGTACCCCGGTGTCGTACAGTGACAGACCCATCCCCACCGGTACCGCACCCCAGTGTTATACAGTGACAGACCCATCCCCACCGGTACCGTACCCTGGTGTTATACAGTTACAGACCCATCCCCACCGGTACCGCACCACCCCGGTGTTATACAGTGACAGACCCGTCCCCACCGGTACCGTACCCCGGTGTCATACAGTGACAGACCCATCCCCATAGTACCATACCCCGGTGTTATACAGTGACAGACCCATCCCCACCGGTACTGCACCCCAGCGTTATACAGTGACAGACCCATCCCCACCGGTACCGTACCCCGGTGTTATACAGTGACAGACCCATCCCCACCGGTACTGTACCGCTGTGTTACACAGTGACAGACCCATCCCCACTGGTACTGTACCCCGGTGTTATACAGTGACAGACCCATCCCCACTGGTACCGTACCCCGGTGTCATACAGTGACAGACCCATCCCCACCGGTACCGCACCCCAGTGTTATACAGTGACAGACCCATCCCCACCGGTACCGTACCCTGGTGTTATACAGTGACAGACCCATCCCCACCGGTACCGCACCACCCCGGTGTTATACAGTGACAGACCCATCCCCACCGGTACCGTACCCCGGTGTTATACAGTGACAGGCCCATCCCCACTGGTACCGTACCCCGGTGTTATACAGTGACAGACCCATCCCCACCGGTACTGCACCCCAGTGTTATACAGTGACAGACCCATCCCCACCGGTACCGTACCCCGGTGTTATACAGTGACAGACCCATCCCCACCGGTACCGCACCCCAGTGTTATACAGTGACAGACCCATCCCCACCGGTACCGTACCCCGGTGTTATACAGTGACAGACCCGTTCCCACCGGTACCCGCACCCCAGTGTTATACAGTGACAGACCCATCCCCACCGGTACCGTACCCCGGTGTTATACAGTGACAGACCCGTCCCCACCGGTACCGCACCCCAGTGTTATACAGTGACAGACCCATCCCCACCGGTACCGTACCCCGGTGTTATACAGTGACAGACCCATCCCCACCGGTACCGCACCCCAGTGTTATACAGTGACAGACCCATCCCCACCGGTACCATACCCCGGTGTTATACAGTGACAGACCCATCCCCACCGGTACCGTACCCCGGTGTTATACAGTGACAGACCCATCCCCATGGTACTGTACCCCAGTGTTATACAGTGACAGACCCATCCCCACCGGTACCGTACCCCGGTGTTATACAGTGACAGACCCATCCCCATGGTACTGTACCCCGGTGTTATACAGTGACAGACCCATCCCCACCGGTACCGTACCCCAGTGTTATACAGTGACAGACCCATCCCCACCGGTACCGCACCACCCCGGTGTTATACAGTGACAGACCCATCCCCACCGGTACCGTACCCCAGTGTTATACAGTGACAGACCCATCCCCACCGGTACCGTACCCCAGTGTTATACAGTGACAGACCCATCCCCACCGGTACCCGCACCACCCCGGTGTTATACAGTGACAGACCCATCCCCATGGTACTGTACCCCGGTGTTATACAGTGACAGACCCATCCCCACCGGTACCGTACCCCAGTGTTATACAGTGACAGACCCATCCCCACCGGTACCGCACCACCCCGGTGTTATACAGTGACAGACCCATCCCCACCGGTACCGCACCCCGGTGTCATACAGTGACAGACCCATCCCCACCGGTACCGTACCCCTGTGTTATACAGTGACAGACCCATCCCCACCGGTACCGTACCCCAGTGTCATACAGTGACAGACCCATCCCCACCGGTACCGTACCCCAGTGTCATACAGTGACAGACCCATCCTCACCGGTACCGTACCCCAGTGTTATACAGTGACAGACCCATCCCCACCGGTACCGTACCCCGGTGTCATACAGTGACAGACCCGTCCCCACCGGTACCGCACCACCCCGGTGTTATACAGTGACAGACCCATCCCCACCGGTACCGTACCCCGGTGTTATACAGTGACAGACCCATCCCCACCGGTACCGTACCCAGGTGTCATACAGTGACAGACCCGTCCCCACCGGTACCGCACCACCCCGGTGTTATACAGTGACAGACCCATCCCCACCGGTACCGTACCCCAGTGTTATACAATGACAGACCCATCCACACCGGTACCGTACCCCGGTGTTATACAGTGACAGACCCATCCCCACCGGTACCGTACCCCGGTGTTATACAGTGACAGAGCCATCCCCACCGGTACCGTACCCCGGTGTCATACAGTGACAGACCCATCCCCACCGGTACCGTACCCCAGTGTTATACAGTGACAGACCCATCCCCACCGGTACCGTACCCCAGTGTTATACAATGACAGACCCATCCACACCGGTACCGTACCCCGGTGTTATACAGTGACAGACCCATCCCCACCGGTACCGTACCCCGGTGTTATACAGTGACAGAGCCATCCCCACCGGTACCGTACCCCGGTGTCATACAGTGACAGACCCTTCCCCACCGGTACCGTACCCCGGTGTTATACAGTGACAGACCCATCCCCAAGGTACCGTACCCCGGTGTTATACAGTGACAGACTCATCCCCACCGGTACCGTACCCCAGTGTTACACAGTGACAGACCCATCCCCACCGGTACCGTACCCCGGTGTTATACAGTGACAGACCCGTCCCCACCGGTACCGTACCCCGGTGTCATACAGTGACAGACCCATCCCCATAGTACCATACCCCGGTGTTATACAGTGACAGACCCATCCCCACCGGTACCGTACCCCGGTGTCATACAGTGACAGACCCATCCCCACCGGTACTGCACCCCAGCGTTATACAGTGACAGACCCATCCCCACCGGTACCATACCCCGGTGTTATACAGTGACAGACCCATCCCCACCGGTACTGTACCGCTGTGTTACACAGTGACAGACCCATCCCCACTGGTACTGTACCCCGGTGTTATACAGTGACAGACCCATCCCCACCGGTACCGTACCCCAGTGTTATACAGTGACAGACCCATCCCCACCGGTACCGTACCCCGGTGTCATACAGTGACAGACCCATCCCCACCGGTACCGTACCCCGGTGTTATACAGTGACAGACCCATCCCCACTGGTACCGTACCCCGGTGTCGTACAGTGACAGACCCATCCCCACCGGTACCGCACCCCAGTGTTATACAGTGACAGACCCATCCCCACCGGTACCGTACCCTGGTGTTATACAGTTACAGACCCATCCCCACCGGTACCGCACCACCCCGGTGTTATACAGTGACAGACCCGTCCCCACCGGTACCGTACCCCGGTGTCATACAGTGACAGACCCATCCCCATAGTACCATACCCCGGTGTTATACAGTGACAGACCCATCCCCACCGGTACTGCACCCCAGCGTTATACAGTGACAGACCCATCCCCACCGGTACCGTACCCCGGTGTTATACAGTGACAGACCCATCCCCACCGGTACTGTACCGCTGTGTTACACAGTGACAGACCCATCCCCACTGGTACTGTACCCCGGTGTTATACAGTGACAGACCCATCCCCACTGGTACCGTACCCCGGTGTCATACAGTGACAGACCCATCCCCACCGGTACCGCACCCCAGTGTTATACAGTGACAGACCCATCCCCACCGGTACCGTACCCTGGTGTTATACAGTGACAGACCCATCCCCACCGGTACCCGCACCACCCCGGTGTTATACAGTGACAGACCCATCCCCACCGGTACCGTACCCCGGTGTTATACAGTGACAGGCCCATCCCCACTGGTACCGTACCCCGGTGTTATACAGTGACAGACCCATCCCCACCGGTACTGCACCCCAGTGTTATACAGTGACAGACCCATCCCCACCGGTACCGTACCCCGGTGTTATACAGTGACAGACCCATCCCCACCGGTACCGCACCCCAGTGTTATACAGTGACAGACCCATCCCCACCGGTACCGTACCCCGGTGTTATACAGTGACAGACCCGTTCCCACCGGTACCGCACCCGTGTTATACAGTGACAGACCCATCCCCACCGGTACCGTACCCCGGTGTTATACAGTGACAGACCCGTCCCCACCGGTACCGCACCCCAGTGTTATACAGTGACAGACCCATCCCCACCGGTACCATACCCCGGTGTTATACAGTGACAGACCCATCCCCACCGGTACCGTACCCCGGTGTTATACAGTGACAGACCCATCCCCATGGTACTGTACCCCAGTGTTATACAGTGACAGACCCATCCCCACCGGTACCGTACCCCGGTGTTATACAGTGACAGACCCATCCCCATGGTACTGTACCCCGGTGTTATTCAGTGACAGACCCATCCCCACCGGTACCGTACCCCAGTGTTATACAGTGACAGACCCATCCCCACCGGTACCGCACCACCCCGGTGTTATACAGTGACAGACCCATCCCCACCGGTACCGTACCCCAGTGTTATACAGTGACAGACCCATCCCCACCGGTACCGCACCACCCCGGTGTTATACAGTGACAGACCCATCCCCATGGTACCGTACCCCAGTGTCATACAGTGACAGACCCATCCCCACCGGTACCGCACCCCGGTGTCATACAGTGACAGACCCATCCCCACCGGTACCGTACCCTGGTGTTATACAGTGACAGACCCATCCCCACCGGTACCGTACCCCAGTGTCATACAGTGACAGACCCATCCCCACCGGTACCGTACCCCGGTGTCATACAGTGACAGACCCATCCCCACCGGTACCGCACCACCCCGGTGTTATACAGTGACACACCCATCCCCACCGGTACCGTACCCCGGTGTTATACAGTGACAGACCCATCCCCACCGGTACCGTACCCCGGTGTCATACAGTGACAGACCCGTCCCCACCGGTACCGCACCACCCCAGTGTTATACAGTGACAGACCCATCCCCACCGGTACCGTACCCCAGTGTTATACAATGACAGACCCATCCACACCGGTACCGTACCCCGGTGTTATACAGTGACAGACCCATCCCCACCGGTACCGTACCCCGGTGTGATACAGTGACAGAGCCATCCCCACCGGTACCGTACCCCGGTGTCATACAGTGACAGACCCATCCCCACCGGTACCGTACCCCAGTGTTATACAGTGACAGACCCATCCCCAAGGTACCGTACCCCGGTGTTATACAGTGACAGACCCATCCCCACCGGTACCGTACCCCGGTGTTACACAGTGACAGACCCATCCCCACCGGTACCGTACCCCGGTGTTATACAGTGACAGACCCGTCCCCACTGGTACCGTACCCCGGTGTCATACAGTGACAGACCCATCCCCATAGTACCATACCCCGGTGTTATACAGTGACAGACCCATCCCCACCGGTACCGTACCCCGGTGTCATACAGTGACAGACCCATCCCCACCGGTACCGTACCCCGGTGTTATACAGTGACAGACCCATCCCCACCGGTACTGTACCCCTGTGTTACACAGTGACAGACCCATCCCCACCGGTACTGTACCCCGGTGTTATACAGTGACAGACCCATCCCCACCGGTACCGTACCCCAGTGTTATACAGTGACAGACCCATCCCCACCGGTACCGTACCCCGGTGTCATACAGTGACAGACACATCCCCACCGGTACCGTACCCCGGTGTTATACAGTGACAGACCCATCCCCACTGGTACCGTACCCCGGTGTCATACAGTGACAGACCCATCCCCACCGGTACCGCACCCCAGTGTTATACAGTGACAGACCCATCCCCACCGGTACCGTACCCTGGTGTTATACAGTGACAGACCCATCCCCACCGGTACCGCACCACCCCGGTGTTATACAGTGACAGACCTGTCCCCACCGGTACCATACCCCAGTGTTATACAGTGACAGACCCGTCCCCACTGGTACTGTACCCTGGTGTTATACAGTGACCCATCCCCACCGGTACCGTACCCCAGTGTTATACAGTGACAGACCCGTCCCCACCAGTACCGTACCCCAGTGTTATACAGTGACAGACCCATCCCCACCGGTACTGTACCCGGTGTCATACAGTGACAGACCCATCCCCACTGGTTCTGTGCCCTGGTGTTGTACAGTGACAGACCCGTCCCCACCGGTTCTCTGCCCTGGTGTTGTACAGCCTTATATCCTGTATTTACACAAAGATAGCATATCGGTTAGTGTGACACTATTACATCTCGGGCTGTCTGAGTTCAGGTCCAGCGCCGTCTTTAAAAAGTTTGTACATTCTCCCTGTGACTGTGGGGATTTCCTCCGGGAGCTCCAAAGTCCAAAAGCATACTGGTTAGTAGGTTATTTGGTCTTTGTTAATTGTCTCGTGGTTAGACTAGTGTTAAGTAGGTGGGTTGCTGGGCAGTGGGGCCTGTTTTGTGCTGTATCTCTAAATAATGTGAACTGCTCGTTACTTACTCCACGTATTCTGGTTGGCTTCCAATGCTTGGAATCGTCTGGTAACTCTGCAACAAGCGGTACATCTTTTTGGGGAAGGCATCTTTCAGGATCCTGTCACACTGCTGGACCCCCACCTGCCCTGACAGCCGATTACCTAGAACTGAAGATCAAACTCCCACATTAGCAGTTAATTGGAATCTGGTTTCATGATCTCCTCAATCACAGGCTGAGTGTCAGCAGACAGCTTGGAAAATGTGTTACTTCCTGCAACACCTCTGCAACGTTTTCTTCAATATCTGCAAAACCTGTAGAACTCTGCAACTGTTTTAAAAAAAACATACATTTAATCGTAAATAGTACTGAAGGACAGCGGGACCAGGGACCAGTTCCATAGTTCACTGACAGTGGGCAAGGTGTTGATGAAGATGTATGGCATGTTCACCTTCAGTGGTAGAGGAGTTCAGTATAAAAACATAGAAACATAGAAATCCGACAGCACAATACAAGCCCTGCAGCCCACAAAGCTGTGCCGAACATGTCCCTACCTTAGAACTACCTAGGCTTACCCATAGCCCTCTATTTTTTTAAGCTCCATGTAGCCATCCTGGAGTCTCTTAAAAGAACCTGTCATTTACACCTCCACAGCCATCGCTGGCAGCCCATTCCACGCACTCACCACTCTCTGCGTAAAAAAACTTACCTCTGACATCTCTGTACCTACTTTCAAGCACCTTAAAACTATGCCCTCTCGTGCCAGCCATGTCAGCCCTGGGAAAAATCCTCTGACTATCCACACGATCAATGCCTCTCATTATCTTGAACACCTCTATCAGGTCACCTCTCATCCTCTGTCACTCCAAGGAGAAAAGGCTGAGTTCACTCAACCTATTCTCATAAGGCATGCTCCCCGATCCAGGCAACATCCTTGTAAATCTCCTCTGCACCCTTTCTATAGTTTTCATGTCCTTCCTGTAATGAGTTGACCAGATTTGAGCCCAGTACTCCAAGTGGGGTCTGAGCAGGGTCCTATGTAGCTGCAACATTACCTCTCGGCTCCTAAACTCAATCCATGATTGATGAAGGGCAATGCACAGTACGCCTTCTTAACCACAGAGTCAACCTGCGTAGCATATTTGAGTGTCCTATGGACTTGGACCCTAAGATCCCTCTGATCCTCCACACTGCCAAGAGTCTTACCATTAATATTATATTCTGCCATCATATTTGACCGACCAAAATTAACCACCTTACACTTATCTGGGTTAAACGCTATCTGCCACTTCTCAGCCCAGTTTTGCATCCTATCAATGTCCCATTGTAACCTCTGACAGCACTCCACACTATCCACAATACATCCAACCTTTGTGTCATCAACAAATTTACTAACCCATCCCTCCACTTCCTCATCCAGGACATTTATAAAAATCACAAAGAGAAGGGGTCCCAAAACAGATCCCTGAGGCACACCACCAATCACCAACCTCCATGCAGAATATGACCTGCCTACAACCACTCTTTGCCTTCTGTGGGCAAGCCAGTTCTGGATATACAATGTCCCCTTGGATCCCTTGCCTCCTTACTTTCTCAATAAGCCTTGCATGGGGTACCTTATCAAATGCTTTGCTAAAATCCATATACACTACAGTATAGAGTGAGGAAGTCATGTCAAGAATAAGGAAGGACCCACACCACCAGGTTCAGGATCATCCTTCACCCATCAGGCTCCTGAAGCAGTGTGAATAACTTCACTCACCTCAGCACTGACTAAGTTTACAATTCTCTGCAGCTTACTTCGATCCTGTGCCGCATCCCCCAGGCCCAGCACTCCCCCACACCAGACAGTGATGCAGCCAGTTAAAATGCTCTCCACAGTATATCTGCGAGTGTTTTTGGTGACAAACCAAATCTCTTGAAACTCCTAATGAAATATAACTGCTGTCATGCCTTCTTTGTAGCTGCATCGATATATTGGATCCAGGTTAAGTTCTCAGGAACACCCAAGAACTTGAAATTGCTCACTCTCTCCACTTCTGATCCCTCTAGGAGGACTGGTGTGTGTTCCCTCGTCTTACCCTTCCTGAAGTCCACAATCAGCTCTTTGGTCTTACTGATGTTGAGTGTAAGGTTGTTGCTGCGACACCACTCCAGGAGCTGGTATATCTCGGTCCTGTATGCCCCCTTTTTCTCCTTATGGGGCACCATTGGGAAAGTGACTCATACGTACAGTTCTGAATCATACCATCAAATGTTATTGCTGTAATTCAATTTTTGTATTTAGTCAGATTGTCTTCTTTTACACATTGGTAGTTTATCGGTCTTTGTGTGTAGTTCTTCATTGATTCTGTTGTATTTCTTTGTTCTACTGTGAACACCTGCAAGAGGATGAATCTCAGGGATGTATAATGGTGATACATATGTACTTTGATAATGAATTTACTTCGAACTTGAATGTTGTTGCAGCTGTATAAAACGTTAGTCAGACTGCAGTTGGAGTATTGTGTGTAGTTCTGGCCACCCGGTTGAATTAGGGTGTAGAATTGTTACGTTTGCATGTATTTTTATATAATCGCTGAGCAGCTAATTGTTCATTGAATTTTACAGCAATTACAGAATAGTTGCTTCTGTATTTTTCTAGAAGTTTCTTAGTTTGCAGTAGCAGGTCTCACACCACTTGAATGTGGTGATAGGTTGTCACTGGCATTTGTGTTACATCTTACCTGGGTATGTGGGTGGTGGAGTGGAGATACGTCTCTACCAAAGGAGGTGTAAGGAGCTCCTTACACAAGTGCATATCCGGTGCACATCACAAGTCCTGGTTATGCAACCACTGGCACCAGGCAGACAATCTCTGAAGAGTATTGATAATGGCTAGGGTAACCCATCTTGTAAAGACACTGCTCAGAAGAAAGCAATGGCAAACCATTTCTGTAGAAAACTTTGCCAAGAACAGTCATGGTCACAGAAAATCTTCCCCTTCAGATCCCCTGTAATCCTTGACCAACACACACTAAAAACTGGAGGAACTCAGCAAATCAGGCAGCATCTATGGAAATGAATAAACAGTCAATAATTTGGGCTGATGCCCTTCATCCCCTCTCACATTAAATCTGTGCCTTTTGGTTTTAGATTGCCTAACTCCAGGACTGTGATTATCTACCTACAGTGAGCACATCTACATGAAATGCTGTTGTAAGAAAGCAGCATCCATTATCAGAGACCATCACCACCCATGGCGAACTCTCTTCTCACTGCTGCCATCAGGTAGAAGACACAGGAGCCTCAGGACTCATAGCACCAGGTTCAAGAACAGTTACTACCCCTCATACATCAGTCTTTAAACCAAAGGGGATAACTACACTCACTTGCCCCATCATTGAAATGTTCCCACAACCAATGACCTCATTTTAAGGATTCACTATCCCATATTCTCATTATTTATTGCTATTTATTTATATTTGCATTTGAACAGTTTGTTGTCTTCTGCACTCTGGTTGATCTTTCATTGATCCTGTTACAGTTACTATTCTATAGATTTGCTGAGTATGCTCACAGGAAAATGAATCTCAGGGTAGCGACATATATGAACCTTGATAATAAAATTTACTTTGTACTTTGAACTAGCTTGGCAGCTGATAATGTTACGGACTTCCAACGCGTCATTCCTCGGCCTCCTACACTTCTGGAAAAAGCAGAAGTGTCTGATCTGTCCAGATAATTCAAGCCCTCCAGTCCCAGGGATATCTTCCCAAGTCTTGGCTTCAGATATCCCATAATAGGTTTGAAGTGTTTCCTGAGTTACTACAACCCCCTAACACACCCAGCACCCCATCCACGCCCCACCATTTCCAATACCCAAGAAAGGAAAAGCCAACAAAAATTTGTGGATACAGCCCAGTAAACCTCAGGAGAAGCTCTCCCCACCATGGAGCACATCCACAAAGAAGCAGCATCCATCATCAAATACCCCCACCATCCAGACCATGATCTTTTCTCGCTCCTGCCTGTGGGAAGGAGGTACCGGAGCCTTGGATCCCACTGTGTTGAACTGATTCCATAACCTATAGACTCACTTTCAAGGACTCATGTTCTACAATCCCTGCTCTCAATATTACGTATTTACTTTTATTATTTTCAGTTTTTCTTTGTATTTGTACAATTTGTCTTCTTTTGCACATTGGTTGTCTGTCAGTCCTGGTGAGAAGATTTTCATGATTGAACTTACAAGAGTGCAACTTAGAAATAGGCCATTCAGCCCACAATGTTATGCTGAACCAGCTAAAAAGCACATCATAAACACTCAAACACTAATCCCTCCTACCTACACAATCCCTCCATCTTCCTCACATCCATGTGCTTATCCAAACATCACTGAAAAGCCTCTAATATATTTGCATCCACCACATACCAGGCAGCACATTCCTGGCATCCACCACTCTCTGAGTAAAAATACCCCTCACATCCCCCTTGAACCTACCCCCTCTCACTTTCATTGCATGCCCTCTGGTATTAGACATTTCAACCATGGGAAACAGGTACTCCCTGTTTACTCTATCTAACTGCCTCTCTACTCTATCTGACTTCCTGTCTACTCTATCTGACTCTATCTGCTCTATCTAACTCTCTGTTTACTCTCTTGTGTTTCTTTGTAATTACTCTGAATACCCACAGGAAAATGAATCTCAGGTTTGTCTTTGGTGACCACAGAACTGGTGATTAAAGCTTAAATTCTGTTACCAAATATTAACAGGTGCAGAATGGTTGGGGAATCTCACTCGATTTTACAGGAGAACTTTATGGGTGGGAGCTAAAGGAGAATAAACTAATAAGTGGCAGATGGTATACAGTGCTGGGAAGTGTATGATCTCACACTTTGATAGAAGGAACAAGGACATAGACAGGAGCAAGTTCAAAATCAGAGGTACAAAGGGACTTGTAGTTAAGTCTGCAAGTTAACTCAACCAGACTTAACCTGCAGGTTGAGTTTGAGGAAGACCAATGAAATGTTAGCATTCATTTTGAGAAGATAAAGCAAAGATGTAATGGTAAACACAAAAGATTCTGCAGATGCTGGAAATCCAGAACAACACACACAGAATAATGGGGGAGCTCTACAGGTCGGGCAGCATCTATGGAGAGGAATAAAAAGTCAACATTTTGAGCCGAGGCCCTTCATCAGGGGCATGGGTCTCAGAAAGACCAATATGTCTTTCTAGAATATAAAAGCAAGGCTGTAGTGTGGAGGCTTTATAAGGCATTGGGCAGACTGCATTTGGAGCATTGTGAATAGTTTTAGACCCCTTATCAAAGAAAGGATGTACTGGCATTGGAGAGAGTCCGAGGTTTACAAAAATGTACTCACTGGAGTTTGGAAGAATGAGGGAGGATCTTATTGAAACCTACCAAATATCAATAGGCCTAGATAGAGTGGATGTGGAGGATAATTTTAATAGATGGATAGTCTAGGACTGGAGGGCACAGTCTCAGAATAGGAGATGAGGAGGAATTTCTTTAGCCAGAGGTTGGTGAAGCTGTGGAATTCATTGCCACAAATGGCTGTGGAGGCCAAGTCTATGGCTATATTTAAAGTGCAAGTTAATAGGTTTTTGATTAGTAAGAGCTTCAAATTTTAGGAGGAGATAGGAGAATGGGTTTGAGAGGGAAAATAAATCAGCCATGATCAAGTGGCAGAGCATATTTGATGGGCTGATTGGCCTAATTCTGTTCCTATGTCTTTTAGACGTATCTCCAGAGGTGGGATCTCGGAGGGTTGTAGAGGGTGCAGGCTAAAGGCTTAGGTGGGAACATGGAGGGATTATAGACATTCGAATAAGAGGACATTTCGGCTCATCAATTCCATACTACCATCTAATCCTGATTGATCTCAACTCTTCCCCACCTTTTGTGACCTTTCGTGCCTCCTCCACAAGTCATGAATCAATTTCAGTCCATCTTAAAAACATCCACTGAGGAGAGTTCCAGCCTCTGTGGGAGGGTAAGATTCACTTACCTGTCACCTGGCAGGTAAGCAGAAGGCAGGCCAGCAGGGTCCAGGGGAGTGGCTCCATTGCAGAGAGATGCTGTGCCAGGACACAGAGGGACACCCTCGACTCAGAGCAATGGGGACTTCGGGCACAGGGTGGGTAGAGTTCTCACACAGTGGAAGGGAGGAGAGAGAGAAAGAGGAGGTAAAAGAGAGGAGGAAGAAAGTGGATGGGGAGAGTGAAGGAGAGGAGGTGGAGAGATAAAGAGGAAGAATGAGAGACAAGGGAGCAGAGAACGAACGGGAAAAAGAGAGAGGTAGGGGAAGAGAGAGGGAGAGAGATGGGGAAGAGGAAGAGAAAATGTTCAGACAGAGTCCTGATAGGGAGTGAGAGAGAGAGAGATTCCCCAAACACGGAGCCCTGAAGCAGAGAGATTTCGGAGAGTGACCGAGTGAACCGACACACTGAGAACACAGGAGCAGAGAGACTCCCAGGGTCTGGAGGGAGAGTTCCCCCGGAGAGATTCACGAAGAGAGAGGGGGGAGAGGAAGCTCTCAGTCTGGGAAGCAGGCACAGGCAGTCGGTGAACCGCCGAGGTGGTGAAGTGGTCGCCAAACCGTCGATCCACGCAGTCGGGTGAACACGGAGTGGACGCACGGACTCTGAGCGAAGAGTGACTGAGGCAGATCTTCACCTTCCGCCTTACCCATATCTTCCAGCCAGAGTTTGCAGTTACATCAGAACGGGGAATTTACTTACCTGTATTTGTCAATGTTTCACAGAAACGAAAGGGGCACGGGCTGGGAGGGAAATACCTAATCAGAACCGAACGCTTATTGGTGCTAAGATCCCAGAGGGAAGGAACCACACCCTACTGTGGTGCGGACTTGGAAAGGTGAGCACAAACTCCAGCTAACTCCCTCTCTATCGGAATGACATTGAGGAGGGGGCGTGCTTTCATGGGAAAATGGCGACGTGGGAGCGGAGAGTGCTCTCTGTAACATTCGGTGAGATCTACACCCACCCCCCAACCCCGACACATACACACAGAAACCTATCACTGCCATCTCAGACAAACTTCCCACCCTGTGCCGACACTCCGTCATTTGAGATCTGTCAGCTGATAATTGGTATCCTTGGGATCTTGCTACGAACTCACTGGCTGCAGGCATTTTACAGGAAAACACGCCACGGATGCCCACACGGGATGTGAACATCAGGGGAATGCCGGGGATTTGGTCCCCCTTAGTTCTGAGCCCACTCTCCAAAGTTCAGTTTTATTGAATTGACTTCGTTTCTGACGTCCTTCACATGCACGAGGAGTACAAAAAAATCCTTACGGTATGTCTCCGTCTAAATGTGCAATGTGCAATCATAGTAACACATAGGGCCAAACGATACAAGGCCAAAACACAATACGTTTATCACATACAGCTCACAAAATAAATTAACACAATAACTTTAACAGAAAATTTCAAACCAGTGAGTTGACATAAAGAGCATAAAACAGTAAATTGACATAAAGAGCATATACAATATATATGCAGTATAATGTACAATATATACAGTATAACGTTGCTACCTTTTTAATGGACGGCAAGGTAGTGTAGCGGTTAGGATAATGCTTTACCAGACCAGCGACCTGGGTTCGATTCCCTTCCCCAGAAGGAGTTTTACGTTTTCCCTGTGACCAAGTGGGATCGGTTGGTAGATTCCATGATTGGGCTAGGATTAAATCAGGGCTGAAGGGCCTACTCTGCTCTGTATCTCCATCTAAGGTCCTGTGTCCTAGTGGCTTTGGGACATCCAGGGATGTTCTCCATGGACCTGTCCTTCACACCCACTCAAAGGTTTCCATCTTGGACCCTTCCCCTTCCCGAGATCGGGCCTGAGCTTCGGATTAAGGTGGCGTTGCTTTGTGTCCTGGTACCTGTTGACACCACCTTCCTCTTTCTGGAGAACTTACGAAAGTGAAGCACCCACAGGCTGTTCTGCCCCCTCGAAACTGTCCCGTCACTCGGCAAGGTCAGGGATGACCTGCCCACCTCAGCCCCACCCTCCTGAACACACCTCAACATCCACATATCCACCAGTCCTGGACACCTGGTAGGGCACTGAGGAGTGTGGTAGAACAAAGAGATCTGGGAACACATCCGTTATCCCTTGAAAGTTGTGTCACACATACAGTGGGTAGGATCTTAAAGAGAGCTTTTGGCATACTCATTATCACCATTTGTGCCATGTTGTATGACTTGGGCGATCTTGTTCTTGGCATATTTCTGTAGAAGTGGTTTGCCATTGCCTTCTTCTGGGCAGTGTCTTTACAAGACAAATAACCTCAACCATGATCAATACTCTTCAGAGACTGTCTCTCTGGTGTCAGTGGTCACATAACCAGGAATTGTGATCTGCACCGGCTACTCATACGACCATTCACCACCTGCTCCCATGGTTTCAGGTGACCCTGATTGGGGGGCTAAGCAGGTGCTACACCTTGCCCAAGGGTGACCTGAAGGCTAGCGGAGGGAAGGAGCACCTCACACCTCCTTTGGTAGAGACGTATCTTCACACCGACACCCACTTCATAAATCAAAGTATTGAGTACAAGAGTTGGGATGTTATGTTGAAGTTGTATAAGACATTGGTGAGGTCAAATTTGGTGTATTGTGTACAGTTCTGGTCACCGGCCTACAGGAAAGATAAAATAATGCTTGAAAGAAAATCTCCTCCAAGGACCCTGTCTACATTTCTCGCTGCCTTGGTAGAGCGTCCAACAGAATCACAGACTCCACCCACCCTGGACTGAGTCTCTTCTCCCCTCTCCCTTTGCACAGGAGAGACCAAAGCCCGAAAGCACGTACCACCAGGCTCAAGGACAGCTTCTTCCCCACTGTTATAGAACTATTTAATATTTAATAGTTTTATATTGCCCTAGCAGAATAAACTGGACTTTCGACCTCACAATCCACCTTGTTATGATTTACACTTTATTATTTACTGCACTGCACTCTCTCTGTAGCTGTTAGACTTTATTCTGCATTGTTACTGTTTTACCTTGTCCTGTCTCAATGCACTGTGTAATGATCTGATCTGTATACAGTATGTAAGACAAGTTTTTCACTGTATCTCGGTACATCAGACAATAATAAACCATTATCAATACCAATACCAAGATATTCTCCATTCTAATAAAAATTCTAACTGTAATAATATCTCATTCTTTAAGATCCCACTACCTATGAAATGCTCCCAATGGCGTGAGACTCAAATGGCCTCTGACAACCAACTCCAGCTCCTGACTTTCATGTCTGGATTAGCTACTAAGCCCGGCGGAACCATTTCTACTGACTGGAGAAGGGGCAAAGGTGGGCTACTGGTGCCATAAAGCTGGTCGCTTCAGGTAGATGGGGTTCATCAGCCGTGGTTGGCAGGCCATTTTGGAGAAGGAAAACTCTGATCTCAACCCTCTGCTGCTGTTGGGCAGTATCCTCTCATGGGAAGGTCTCAGGAGTAAACCTTGAGGGAAAAGTGTCAGAGCTGAAGTCCCTAAGGCAGTCAATGTTGAGTTCACAGTTGACTGGCAATGCTGCTGGTGCCAAACTGTTGTTTCTTTAGGTTCGTCAAATGCGTGGAGAGGGTAAGATTTCTACAGGGGCAACAGCTTACTCTCCATAATGTACTGCCCTGACTTGCGTATCTAGACAGCTAAGACATAGCATCCACGGATGGCCATGACTGATAGAGGCCTCAGCAACAAAATTAATATCAATGCCAAAATTAATACCAAGATATATTCTATTCTAGTTCTAATAATAATTCTATTTGTAATAATATCTAATTCCAATATTGGATTCTAATTTCCTTGGTGTAAAGAACCATTTAGATTTCAATTTTAGTGTGTGTCTTCAGGCTCTTGTACCTCCTCTCCAATGGTAGTTGCACAAAACCATGACTCTCTACACTCATGACTGTGTGGCTAACGGCATCCAAAAGTTCATCGATAATGCAACTGTTATGGGCGGAATCTCTGATGGTGACAAGGAGGCGTGTAGTAGCAAGACAGATCAAAGTGAAATTTATAACCAAAGCACATACATGTCACCACACAAATCCCTGAGATTCTTTCTTTATCTACAGGCATATTTAGCGAATCGGTAAAACAGTAACTGTAAACAGGATCTGTAAACTGTGCAAATGCAGATAATAAATAAATAGCAATAAATAATGAGCATGTATTAACAGAATAAAAGAGTCCTTAAATGAGTGTAGTTACCCCCTTTTGTTCAGGGGCCTGATGCTTGAGGGGTAGTAACTTCTCCTGAACCTGGTGGTCCAAGTCCTGAGGCTCTTGTACCTTCTACCTGCTGGCAGCAATGGGTTGTGAGGATCTTTGATAGGAACGCTGCTTTTTTACGGCAACGTTTCATGTAGATGTGCCCGATGGTTGAGTGGTGTCACAATAACAGCCTTGCACTAAATGTCAAGATATTGATTGTGGACTTTAGAAAGGAGAAGTCAAGACAACACACACTAGTCCTCTTTGAGGGGTGAGCAGTTTCAAGTTCCAGGGTGTCAACATCACTCAAGATCTATCCTAGGCCCTACGTATTGATACAATTACGGAGAAGGAACAATAGAGGCTATATTTCATCTGGAGTTTGAGGAGATTTGGTTTGTCACCAAAGACTAACAAATTTCTACAGATGTACCATGGAGAGCATTCTGACTGGTTACACCACCGTCTGGTATGGAGGGAACTTTGCACAGGATCGAATAAAGCTGCAGAAGATCATAAACTCAGCCAGCTCCATAATGGGCACCAGTCTCCCCACCACTGAAGAGGGCAATCATCATTAAGGACCCCCATCATCCAGGACATACCTTTCTTTAAATTACTTATTGAGATACAGCTCGCAATAGGCCCGTTTGGCCTTTAAGCCACACTGCCCAACAACCCCCGATTTAACCTTAGCCTAATCACGGGACAATTTACAATGACCAATTAACCTACCAAGCATTAAGTCTTTGGACTGTGGGAGGAAACCGGAGCACCCGGAGGGAACCCACGTGGCCAAGGGGAGAACATACAAACAGCGGCGGGAATAGAACACGGGTTGCTACCACCACCCCCCCCCCATGCTGTTTTAACTGCCCCCATCAGGGAGGAAGTACAGGAGCCTGAAAGACCCACACTCAACATTTCAGGAACAGCTTGTTCCACTCTGCCATCAGATTGCTGAATGATCCGTGAACCCATGGACAGTATCGCTATGTTTTGTAACTTCAAAATATTAAGTTAATCGAAAGGAAGACATCGGGAGTCCAGGAATACAGGTGTACTTCGAGTTTAAATGAGGCACACGTGTATCAGGTGACTGTGGTTGTGACTGTGAACGAAGTCACTGGAGAGACACTGAAGCTGGTGGGTATTTGTTTTGTATCTGTATTTGTACCTGTCTTTGTTCAACACAACAAGCAGGTATCACTCTACGAAGAAGAGGCATCCCTGACCCAGTATTACACAGCATTTTACATGCTGAAGATCAAAAGGTAACAGCAGGACAATTCAGGACATGGGCGATCACGGTCTTTCCATGAACATGATTGTTCTTGGCAAATTTTTCCACAGAAGTGGCTTTCCATTGCCTTCTTCTGGACAGTGTCTTTACAAGATAGGTGACCCCAGCCATTACCAATACTCTGTAGAGATTGTCTGCCTGGTGTCAGTGGTCACATAACCAGGACTTGTGATCTGCACCGGCTGCTCATACAACCATCCACCACCCTGATCGGGGGGCGGGGAGGGGCTAAGCAGGTGCCCAAGGTGACCTGCAGTGAAGGAGCACCCTACACCTTCTTTGGTAGAGACATATCTCCATTCTATCACCCATCTATCTGTACTATCATCCTATTCCTGACCTGACTAGCCCGTGGTACGGAGAGTGATCCAGAATTGTAGTTGCTGCTCTTTAGCCTCTTCCCTAATTCTCTACTCTCACTACACAGGACCTCTTCCCCCCTTTCTCCCTCTGACGTTGGTGCCAATGTGCCCCATGACCTCTGACTGCTCATCCTCCCTCTTGATAATCTTCAGCAGCCACTCTGAGACATCTGCACCCCACCAGTCCAATTCATTTAGTCATCTAAAACCCTTCTGGTTGTACCTGCCCGTCTCCCTCCCCAGTCTGAACGTAGAACAGTCCAGCACAGGAACAGGCCCTACAGCCCTCAATGCTAGTCCATAACACGATTCCAAATTAAACTAAGTCCCTCTGCCTGCATGTGATACGTATCTTTCCATTCCCTGCATATTCAAGTTTCGTTCTAACAGCTCTTCTTGATTAGTCAGGGGATGAAAAGTTATAGGGAAAAGGCAGGAGATTGGGGTTAAGAGGGAAATGGATCAGCCTTGGTGAAATGGCAGAGCAGACTCAATGGGCTGAATGGACTAATTCTGAATTTAAACCCAGTATCAAAACTCCAGTATTAAGGTTCAAGGTACATTTATTGTCAAAGTCTGTAGGCAGTATACAACCCTGAGATTCATCTTCCTACAGACAGCCATACAACAGAGTAAATACTGGAAGCCGTTCAACCCCCACCACGCACAAAACAACAGCCATTGTAAAGGACCCCACCATGAGGGACATGACTCTTCTCACTGCTACCATCAGGGAGGAGATTCAGGAGACCCAAACTCATCGATTCAGGAGCAGCTTCTTCCCCTCCACCATCCGATTTCTAACCAGTCCATGAACGTACCACCTCATTTTTATACCTTGCACTGTGCTGCTACTGTACTGAGCCAGACAGGAGGCCGTCTACACTGCCCAGTCCATCACCAGCACCAGCCGACATGCTATCAAGGCCATAGATACTGAAAGGTGCTGTAGGAAAAGGGCAGCAATATCATGAAAGATCCCACCCACCCTGCTCATGGACTGTTAGTCCCAGTCCCATCGGGGAGGAGGCTACATAGCATCAACGCCACGATCACATGACTCAAAAAAAATCATTTTATCCAAGCTGTAAGGCTGATCGACACCTCCACCCACTAACCGACATCCACATTTGGCAGGAGAGCGGGACCAAGGAGCTTCCGGTGGAGATTCGGCAAAGTGAGGAACGTCTTCAAATCAACGAGCAACGAGTGAGGATCAAGCCAGGACAGTGTCCACACCATGGTGACTCGATATCAGAGCTGTGTTCTGTCCACACCACGGTGACTTGATACCAGAGCTGTGTTCCGTCCACACCACGGTGAATCGATACCAGAGCTGTGTTCCGTCCACACCACGGTGACTTGATACCAGAGCTGTGTTCTCTCCACACCACGGTGAATCGATACCAGAGCTGTGTTCCGTCCACACCACGGTGACTTGATACCAGAGCTGTGTTCTCTCCACACCACGGTGAATCGATACCAGAGCTGTGTTCTGTCCACACCACGGTGAATCGATACCAGAGCTGTGTTCCGTCCACACCACGGTGACTTGATACCAGAGCTGTGTTCTCTCCACACCACGGTGAATCGATACCAGAGCTGTGTTCTGTCCACACCACGGTGAATCGATACCAGAGCTGTGTTCCGTCCACACCAACACCACGGTGACTCGATACCAGAGCTGTGTTCCGTCCACACCACGGTGACTCGATACCAGAGCTGTGTTCTCTCCACACCACGGTGACTCGATACCAGAGCTGTGTTCTCTCCACACCACGGTGACTCGATACCAGAGCTGTGTTCCGTCCACACCACGGTGAATCGATACCAGAGCTGTGTTCTCTCCACACCACGGTGAATCGATACCAGAGCTGTGTTCTGTCCACACCACGGTGACTCGATACCAGAGCTGTGTTCTCTGCACACCGCGGTGAATTGATACCAGAGCTGTGTTCTCTCCACACCACAGTGAATCGATACCAGAGCTGTGTTCTGGTCACACACCACGGTGACTCGATACCAGAGCTGTGTTCCGTCCACACCACGGTGAATCGATACCAGAGCTGTGTTCCGTCCACACCACGGTGAATCGATACCAGAGCTGTGTTCTCTCCACACCACGGTGACTCGATACCAGGGCTGTGTTCTCTCCACACCACAGTGAATCGATACCAGAGCTGTGTTCCGTCCACACCACGGTGACTCGATACCAGAGCTGTGTTCTCTCCACACCACGGTGAATCGATACCAGAGCTGTGTTCTGTCCACACCACGGTGACTCGATACCAGAGCTGTGTTCCGTCCACACCACGGTGAATCGATACCAGAGCTGTGTTCTGTCCACACCACGGTGACTCGATACCAGAGCTGTGTTCCGTCCACACCACGGTGAATCGATACCAGAGCTGTGTTCTGTCCACTCTGGGTCAGAGTGGCTTGTTAACGTGCTGAACCTCTGCGTAAAATAAATCTCACGTCTCTAACTTGTAACTCTGTCCCTTCAGTGAAGAAACTTCCACTGGTGAAAAGGATCTGCCCTTTTGTGAGCCCTCAGGTACTTCTCACCCCCTCGTTCTTCTGAGCCACAGTGACTAAGGATCTGGCTTCCCCGGGCAGATGTGAGATCTCTGGAATGGCATCAGAGGACTTAGCTTCCATTATTCCTGTGTTCTACTATGAATGCCTGCAAGAAAATTATGACAAGGTACAGTCTATGATGAGGTTCTGTATACGCACTTTGATGATAAAACTACTTTGAACTTTGATTGGGTAACTTCATTCACCTCAACTCTGAACGGATTCCACAACCTCTGATCCCATTTTCAAAGACTATACAATCCATGTTCTCAGCATTACTTATATCTATCTATTTAGTTATCTGTCTATCTACTTAACTCTTTGTTTATTTTGCGCAGTTTGTCTTCTTTTGTACATTAGTTCTTTGTCATTTTCTGTTTGTGCTAATGTTTTTCTCTGCATTCCCATGAATGCCGGCAAGGAAATGAACCTCGAGCAAGTCTATGGTGATAAACAGCCAGTGGCCACTTTATTAGGCACCTCCCGTACAACGGCCTCCACCATCAAGTGGCCCCACCACCCAGGCCAGGCTCTCTTCTCACTGCTGCCCTCAAGGAGAAGGCACAGGAGCCTCAGGAACACATTACCCCAGAACCATCAGGCTCTGAACTAGTGTGGATAACTTCACTTACCACAACTCTACACGGATTCCACCACCTACAGTCTCATTTCCAAGGAGTTTACATCTCATAAACACACGAACTTATGCAGGTCCTGCAAATCCAGTCCAACACGCACAAAATGCTGGAGGAACTCAGCAGAGCATGTTTTACCAGGCCGCGAGGAAGGCTGTACCTTCCCTCATTCCCTGTCACGCCACTGGTAAATACACACCAGGACATTATCCACACCAGGTCGTTATCCACACGGTCATCACCCTGGAGTAGCCAGAGGTTGTGGTGCACATTGGCACCAGTGACAGAGGGAGAAAGGGGGAAGAGGTCCTGCGTAGTGAGTGTAGAGAATTAGGGAAGAGGCTGAAGGGCAGCAGTCTCGGGATCACTGTCTGTACCACAGGCTAGTCAGGGCAGGAATGGGATGATGGTACAGATGGATGGGTGGTCAGCACATACTACCGGGCCGTGAGGAAACGATATGAGTCAGCAACACCTTCCCTCATTCCCGGTCACGCCACTGGTGAATACACACCAGGTCGTTACCCGCCTAACCGCAGCGACACCCTCGCGCCAGGATCACCGGTCGGCCTCGGGCAACCGGCGCCTCGCGCGGCCGGCGGGAAGCACCGTTGGTACCAGCCCGGAGCGCGGACGGATGGCGCCGACTCTAAACCTGTTCACCACACCGAATGCTCGTGGGGAACCCGGTGCTAAAATATTCGCAGATGACCTAATTCGGGCTCAGGGTTTCGGAAGTAGCAGAGCAGCTACCTCGCTGCGATGGACTGAAAGTCATCCCTCGGCCGATAGATCCTACAAGCGAGGCGGGCAGGCGGGCGCCCTGCCGCTCTCCCCGCTCGGTCGGTCACTCGCTCCGGACTGCGATCGCTGCGGCCCCGGTACGGGGACCTCCGGCCCTGACCTCGTCCTCTCACCCCACCCACGACCAGCCACACCTGGCCAAGGCAGCGGGCGGGAGGCTGGAGCTCGGGCCCGGAGGCTGTCTAATGAGGCAATGAAGCCTCAGAACTGCTTCGGTACCTTGAGTCCAAGCGCCCTGCACTTAAAGACAAACCTGTTGAATATTTTGGAGCGAAAAAAAAAAACATGAGCAAGCAGGACAGAATCATACAACAGCTCCCATGCCTTGACATAGCTGGGCAGGGGCTACATATAACAATTACAGCATGGAAACAGGTCATCTCGGCCCTTTTAGTCCATGCCGAACGCTTAATCTCACCTAGTCACACCTACCTGCACTCAGCCCATTACACTCCATTCCTTTCCTGTCCATATACCTATCCAATTTTTTTTAAATGACAAAATCGAACCTGCCTCTACCACTTCTACTGGAAGCTTGTTCCTCACAGCTACCACTCTCTGAGTAAAGAATTTCCCCTTCATGTTGTTACGAATGTGCCACAACTCTGAGGGGCCGAAGGGTACAAAGTCGCCCCCTCCTTTTTGAGAATCGAAAGATCGCTATTAATCCTGAGACCCAGGAAATGAGAGAGAGACGTTTGGAATGTGTCCTGGCCTCAGCGAAACAAAGCCACTGATAACGGCCATTGTCTCTTGGAGACGGAATTGTGTATTGAGTACTGTACTATTCATTGAATCCCCTCAGGGGACAACCAGAGTGGGCTGGTTGAGGGATTGCATCATCCCAACCTGATTGACATCTGAGACCCCGTGAGTAAGGATAAAAGAGGGCCTGGGGAACAACCCCTTTAGGCGCACCAGGAGAAACGCTAGAAATCCCGTGACAGCGTTTAATAGCGACAGCTGGTGGGGGGCTCGTGTGCGTCCTTCCCTTGCCTGGGATTGATGGCCTCACCACGGAAGAACGGCTTTAGCTAAAGGAGAGGCCACAAGTGAACGGCCACACCAACAGGACTCCCAACAGATCGAAATCATAAAAGGAAAGCCGGCAAGTTTCTCAAAATCCCTCTCTCTCTCCAACAAAGGCTGCAGCCTGCATGAACGAGTGACTTTAATATTTCCATCGGACAATACATTATCCCCTAGACAATGATAGAGTTTATTTCTTATTGATTATTATTATACCTGCGCTTTTAGATTTAGTATTGACGACGTATATTATCTGTATGTTTGCATTGATATTATTTTTGTGTATTTTTACTAATAAATTCTGTTAAAAATCGTATCATCAGGCTTCAAAGGACCTCTCTATCTTTGCTGGTAAGTGACCCAGTTATGGGGTTCGTAACAATGTAAACCCTAAACTTCTGCCCCTTAACTCTCAACTCATGTCCTCTTGTTTGAATCTCCTCTTCTCTCAATGGAAAAAGCCATCCACGTCAACTCTATCTATCCCCCTCATTATTTTAAATACCTCTATCAAGTCCCCACCAAGTCTCTTATCAAATACACCATTCTATATATGCCAGAGGTCAGGATCGAACACGTCTCTGGCAGCTCTCTGCTATCAGGGCTGAAGGTCCCTCGCCCAAGGATGACCTGCAGGCTGGTGAAGGGAAGGAGCACCTCACACCTCCTTTGGTAGAGATGTAGCTCCGCCCCGCTACTGGTTGAGGGGTATAGATAGGATAGGTGCAGATAGGCTTTTCTCCCTCATATTGGGTGAGAGTAGAAATAGAGGGCAGAGGTTTCAGGTGAAAGCTGAAACGTTTAAGGGGAATCTGAGGGGGATCTTCTTCACTGATACGAGCGGGGAATGAGCTGCCAGCAGAAGTGGAAGATGCAAGTTTAATTGTAAGAATTAGGAGCAATTTGGATAGGTGCCTGGATGGGAGGGGTATGGAGGCTGCAGGGAGATGGGGGGGGGAGGTAAAACCAGTCTAGCATGGTGCAGAATGGCCAAAGGGCCTGTTTCTAGGGGAAACCCATGTAGTCCGAATGTGCTGCAACACTTGTGGGCTGTCCCCACCCCGGGCGCTTCCCTGCGTTGTGCTAACACAAACAACGTGCCTTTCAGTGTACACGTGAGAAATAAGTACAAATCTGAACCTGTCACAGGGAGGGTGTGCAAATTTCACACACACATTAGTGTAGTGGTTAGCGCGGTCCTATTACAGCTCAGAGTTCAGAGTTCAATGCCAGTGATCGCTGTACGTCATCCCCATGGAACGCGTGGGTTTCCCCCAGGCCCTCCGGTTTCCTTCCGCACTCCAAAGACGTACTGGGTAGGTTAATTGGCCATTGTCAACAGTCCTGTGGTTAGTTTGGGTTAAATCGGCTTTGTCAGGGCTTGTCAGTAAACAAGTAAACAGACACAGAGCGCCAGAGGTCAGGATCGAACACATGTCTCTGGCAGCTCTCTCCTTGTCAGGGCTGAAGGTCCCGCCGTGAGAATATCACATAGTGCAGATGTGTGAGGGCTGTTGGCCAACCACGGCAGGCCAAACTCCGTGCTGGATCAAAAATCACATTGGACAGGAAATCGAGTTGGAAGCATTCTATCAAATCCAGAGATTAACTTCATCTAATGTTACTGGAATATAAAGCACAAAGGCTCTCGGTTTGATGAATCTCTGGATCCCCAGTGTTTGGACCTGTCAATTCAACCCTTGAAAACACCAAACTGGAGTTTGTTCATTCATGTGCTATGTCATAAGGCGTGGGTGACCATGGTCTTCATGATCATGTTTGGTCTTGGCAAATTTTCGAACAGAAATGCTTTCCCTTCTTCTGGACAGTGTCTTTACAAGTGGAATTCTGACCTTTACCAGAGCTCAGAATCAGACAGTCTCTGTAGAAATGGCTTCCTCGTATTCCCCCGGGATTGAGAAGTCACTGCCAGCCTCAGAACAGAAGGTGTCTGTGTGTGATTTCTTCTGGGGTGGAATTGGAGTTACACGAGTTACCTCATGGACCACACAAAGTGAGGGTAGGGTCAAAGTGCCCCTTCTCGAAGGAGGAGAGATACTGTGTTTAAAGTGCCCCGTCCTTGATCAAAATGAGGGACCGTGTACAAAGTGCCCTTTCCAAGATAAACAGTGTGAGTCAGCACAAGGGACTACAAAGTTTGTGGGGGTGGGCTGGGCACCAGAAGAGCCCGTATTCAGTGGGACAGGGAAACAAAAGAAAATTTGAAAGGAAGTACACCCACACTGTAAAGTCATTCAAAAATAATCATTTAATGACAAAATATTGCACAACATTTACAGATTTAAACAACTGCAGAGCTCCAGGCCTGCAGATGATCTACAGTCCAGTCTCCCCCCAGTGGCATTACAGAGCACGAACTGACCAAGATGACCTTTGACTCCAGACCCATTACCTGTATTTGCCCCATATCCCTCCACCCTCTGGCTGAAGTTACACTTTGGGCTTCTTTCAAATCTCTCCCCTCTCACCTTCAGCCTGTGCCCTCCAGTATTCCTATTGGAAATGTCACATTCACCCGATCTCTGCCCCTCAAGTTCCTGCTGAGTCTTACTCACCTCCCACCTTAAAATCTCCCCCTCATCTCAGAGTATCCAGGAGCTTGTGTCCACAATGAGACCTCCTCCACACAGCAGAAAACTCATACAGACCACGTGATCGCTTTGTGTTCAGTCCACAGGAACGACCCTCAGTGCCCTTTTTGACTCTCCCTTTAATTCCCACTCCCATCTGTCACTCCGTGTCTCCCTGCTCTGTTAGTGATGGTCAATAACAAACTGAAGGAACGACACCTCGTTTGTCCAAACACATTGTAAACTTCAGGAGTCCATGTTGAATTGTAAAATTGTAGACAACTGTCCTCATTTATTTACCCCTCCCTGTGTTCAATCCGATCCCACTCTGTCAGTATCAAACTATACACACGTTCACATGTAACAAGCCGTTACGTGCCATTACTAAGAAATTCCCTCTGTTCTACCTGATTCCCTACCCAAATCGGCTTATTTATGGACCGTTTATTCCTCTTCATAGATGAGTTCCTCCAGCATTTTGTTCGAGTCACTTCTCTCCCCCCTGCCTTTCTCGTTTACCTTTCCTCTCTTTGTTTGTCTCTCCCTCTCCCAGCCTTTTTTTTGCCCTTCCTCTCCCTTGCTGTCTTTCTCTTCGTCTTTCCCCTCTCTCTTCCCCTCTCCCTTTTCCTCACAAGGAAAGGTCCCTTATCAGAAATGTTGACTGTTTTATTTCTCTCTCTCTACACAGAAAGGGAAAGTTTCTGCTCAATCTGCTGAGTAATTTCAAAACTTCCTTTTATTTTGTTTCAAGCAATCAAAAACTTGGCAGGGCCCAAAGTGATGGCTGACTGCCCTGAAGGATGGAGGTCGAGGATCTGAGTTCCTCTCCAGGGATCAGAGCTTGATTGCACAACAGTAGATTGGTGAGGCCGTGAGGAAGCGCTGGGGGTCAGGCGGTGAGGAGGCAGCATGCATAACAGGAGGGGTGTTGAGGGAGCTCTGCACTGTGGGGGGTTCAATGAGGAGGGAGCATCGTGCTGTGGGAGGTGTCATATGCAGGGAGCGACACACTGTGGGAGAGAGTATTGTGCTGAGGAAAGGACTTCAAGAAGGCAGCAGCTCACTGTGGGTAAGGCAGTGAGGAGGGAGTGCTGTGCCTCGAGAGGGACAATGAGGGAGCTCCATGCCTTGGGAAGGCCAGAGAGGAGGGAGCGCTATGCCATGGGAGGGAAGATGAGGAAGTAATGCTGAATTGGGGTACAGGCGGTGAGGGAAGGGTGGTCCTCACTATGGGTGGGAGGACCGCACTGTGGAAGGGGACGGCGAGGGGAATGTGCCTCACTGCTGGAGGGTTAGTGAGGAGGGAACGCAACTCGTTACAGTGGTAGTACCAAGACAGGGCTGCGCCGTGTAGAAGACGCAGGACCGAGGGAGGCCACTCTGCTGAGTAGGGAGGGCTGGCGCAGGTCACAGGGACGGGGATGAAGACGGGCAGCAGCAAAGAAGGACTGAGACGACGTACACTTTGTGCCAAGTCTCACGCCGGCTGAGACAACCTTGGTACCCCCATCTCATCGCTGCTCGTCTGCGTGGGATAGTAGTTGAAGCCTGTGGAGAGGGAACGGGAATAGTTTTAGTATGGCGCCCACTCTCCCACTGATTATCAATATCTATTCTGAGAATACCAGCATTTATCACACGTCCCCAACTGTCCCGTGAGAAGGTGTGGAGTGGGTGGCCTGCTCGACCCACTGCCGTCCTCCTGGTAAAGGCTGGGGAGGGTGGTCTCGAATTTGGACCCAGTGAGGCGGAGGATTGGTGAGATATTATACGGTAGGGACAGTATGGGATCTGGAGGGTGGGGGTCCCCTGTATGTGGTGATATTCCCCCCACCCCCTCGGGGAAGGGCTCTCAGAGTAGTGAGGAACCATGGTGCGTTTTTAGACATTACAGCCACTGTTCTTATTTATTTATTTTTTAGTATTTGCACAGTTTGTTGTCTTTTGCACGCTGGTTGAACACCCAAGTTGGTGCGATCTTGCATTAATTATGTTATGGCTATTACTCTATTATGGATTCATTGAGTATGCCCGCAAGAAAATGAATCTCAATTTGATCTAATTGAAAGCGATGGAGCGAATGTGGAGAGGATGCTTCCTACAGTGAGGGAGTACAATACCCATGAACACAGCCTCAGAATAGAGGGACATCCGTTTAGAATCGAGCTGAGGAGGAATCTTCAGCCAGAGGGTGGGGAATCTGTGGAATTTGTTGCCACAGGAAGTTTTGGAGACCAAGTTATTGGGCATAGATTGAAGATTGAAGCTATTTTCATGACATTTGCCTGCAGATAGAACTTCCCTTGCAAGGAAAATAATAAATATGTCCAAAATCTGATCTACTCTGAATTGGTTGGAGGTTGTTTCTGTACAAGAACTAGCTGAAGGGTACTCGACATCAGGCAGCAATGGGGCCAAATGGGTCAGGTCAGTGGGAATGGGCAGACTGGCCTCCACCTTCGGCTTTGGGTAGAGAGAGAACTGTTCGCAACTTTGATGCAGATAGAGTGAAGAAGTTGAGGCTGAGGAGTCTCATTACCCATGCAATTGGCCCGGTGCAAGGCTGGATTGCTCTGGGTGCTGAGCTGATTGGGAGAAATTGAGAGCGGCTTTGGGCTGAGCAGTGAAATCTGCGCCCGGAATGAGTCTCTGGGTGGTATGTTCTTGGCCCAGAGCCTTTTGCTGCAGCAGTGCCCGGGTCCTCGAGCGAGTAATGATGTGCTGTTTGGACAATTTAGACCAGAGATGGCCAACCTGTGGTGCATGCGGCAAAAGTAGCGCACTGGATAATTAGAAGCTGCGCATTGCACCACAGTGATGATAATAAAAAAGTAAGCCTACTCATGCAAAAAGTATTAACCAAAAACCGAATTGTAGAAAAAAAATCTAAAACAGGAATTCAAGTAGCTTAGAGCTAGAAATGGGTTTTACTGAGAATAAATCTAAGACTTAGCAATTAGTTTTTAGCAATTTTATTATTTCGTGCACATCTTTTGGCGAATGTTATCTCCTTTCACATTAATCTGTTTTCAATTTTAAAAAATGTTCAATGAGTCAAACTAGGAAAGAAAGACACGAAATGCTGGCAGAACTCAGCAGGCCAGACGGCATCTATGGGAGGAGGTAATAATGATGTTTTGGGCCGAAACCCTTCATCAGGTTTGCCGATGACATGATCTTGATGGGTCTCATCAGCAAGAATAATGATTCAGCATACAGAGACTAGGTGTAGCGGCTAACGGACTGGTGCAGAGCCAACAACCTGTCTCTGAATATGAACGAAATAAAAGATATGGTTGTTGACTTCAGGAGGGCACGAAGCAACCACTCCCCACTAAACATCGACGGCTCCTCGGTAGAGATCGTTAACAGGTCTCCTGAACAGGCCCGAAACGTCATCATTACCTCCTCTCATAGATGCTGTCTGGCCTGCTGAGTTCTGCCAGCATTTCGTGTTCTGCAAAAACTCATTTCAGGGAGGTAGCACCACCACCCCCCGACCCCCGCAACCCATATTTCCCCCACCCCAGTCGACTTCAAAGGGTGTGTCTCCAGGACATTTGATTCTGAAAGAACACAATTTATTTGATCACATATTGAAACCACACACACACACACACACACACACACACACACACACACACACACACACACACACACACACACACACACACACACACACACACACACACACACACACACACACACACACACACACACACACACACACACACACACACACACACACACACACACCCTTATTGAGCAGTCTCAATGCTGATGCAAATGGCAACACTCATCATTTTTGACCCCTGTTAGGCAGGGGTACACTTTAGTGTAGTCTGGGGTGAAGTACGTTTTACATTCTCTTGTTTTGGAACACTCTGCCATGGCGCTGCAGGACACTAAACTGAACTGATGGACAATGAAAGGCAGAGAGAGGTCGACTAAAGCCCGCACACAGAGAAAACTGATAGGTTTATTTAGCACAAAGAGAGACCAATTGGTTCTCTCTCTCTCTCACTCAAAAAAAAATCAATTTCCATGATGTTGTATATAATTTGTGGGCGTCAGGAAGCCGCTATCAATATGTGGGAGACTCCTGGAATTCCTGGGAGAGGTGGGATGTCTGTGATACCCAGGCTTTGGGCCTACTCCAGGGTTTGGAGCTAAGGACATATTTTGGGTTGAAATGTTGTTGTTTGCTTCTGATGTTTACATGATTTGTTTTCTCCCCCACCATCCTGGCCACCCCCCCCCCCCCCATATCGTGTGTTGGTCTTTATTTTATTTATCTATAATTCTGTTCTTTCGGGTTTCTTGCTTTGTGACTGCCTGTAAGTAAAGAAGTCTCAAGCTTATATAATTAATACATTCTTTGATAATAATAAATGTACTTTGAATAAAAAGTTGCCCCTCACCTTTGGATGTAGACTTCTTACAGCCTTTATAGATGGCAAAGGCCAAGAGAGAGAGGACGATGATGATGGAGATGAGGATCATGATAACCATCTTTTGGTTCAGTTGTCCCATGTGTCTCTCAGGAATCTCTGGTGAAATCACAGTAGAAAATGCCCTTTTCTCCAAACATCCCTCCTCAGGATGGTCGCATCCTGTGAATGGAAGGTAGGCACAGGGGTAAATCATAAACACAAGAGATTCTGCAGAGGCTAGATGTCCAGAGCAACCGGCACAAAACGCTGGAGAAACTCAGCACCTACAGAAATCAATGAGCAGTTGATGTTGTGGGTTCAGCTCCTTCATCAGGACTGGAAGGAGAGGGGGAAGAAGAGGTGGAAAAGGTAAAGGGCTGGAGCGGAAGGAATCTGACAGGAGAGGAGAGTGGACCATGGCAGAAAGGGAAGCAGGAGGGAGGTGATATGCAGGTGAGGAGAAGAGAAGAGGCAAGAGGTGAACTGGAGTGGGGAATGGAAGAGGGAGTGGGGAAATTGAGCAGGGAAATTTAACGAAATCGACGTTCGTGCCTTTTGGCTGGCGGCTACCCAGACAGAATACGAGGTGCTCCTCCAGCCCGAGGGAGACCTCATTGTAGCAGTAGAGGAGGCTGTGGACCGAGATGTCGGAATGGGAATGGGGATCGGAATTAAAATGGTTGGCATGCAAGGATAACACCTGCCAATTCTTTGGCGTTTTTATCTTTTTTTAAACGAGGCCAAGTTGCTAGCTCTACACTCAACCCAGCACGGATGGAAAGCGTGCAAGGAGCCGGCTGGATTTGAACTCGGGACAAACTTGCCTTGAAGCCCGCTGCAGATGCCACTATCAATGATTTAGTTTAGTTCCTCGTGTTTGTCTCTGCTCCCTCTACCTAGTGTTTGGTTTATAATCTCAGGGATCAGGACACCTCTGGCAGGCCCACCCCTAACCTCCCCCTCTCCCCTTGGGAAGGGAGGCTGAGCCACTGCTGTATTTCCAGTGAGGGTTCTCCTGCACCGCTGCCAGGGAGGGGACTCCGGGATTTGGGCCAGTGACGGTGACAGAAAGTGTGAGAAAGGGAAGAAGGAATGAAGCAAGAGAGGCAGGAGGAAGAGATCAGGATAGACAGAAATAAGGAGAATGGGGCAAAATTAGAGAAAGAAATAGAAAGAAAAAGGCAGGAATGGAGTGAGAGACACAGAGAAACACTCTATTTATTTATTGAGATAGAGGGCTGGAAGGGCCTATTCTGCACTTCAAGCTGTGCTGCCCAGCAGACCCCAATTTAATCCGAGTTTAATCACTGGAGAATACACAGTGACCAACCAGTACGTCCTTGGATCGTGGGAGGAAACCGGAGCACCCGGAGGAAACCCATGCGATCACAGGAAGAACATACAATCTCCTTGTATGCTGCAGCGGGAATTCAACCCAGGTCACAGGTACGTTAAAGTGTTGTGCTAAGCAGTACATTAACGTTACGCTCCTCCCACCTCCCTCTTATTCTGTCACTTTCTCTCTCTTCCCTCTCTCTCCCCACTCTTCCCCAACTCGGTCACTCTACTCTCTCTCTCCCCCCATTTTCTCTCTCTAACTCCCCCCCACCCTTTATCTTCCTTTTCTCTTTCTCCCCCTCTCTACCATCCCCACCTCCCTAACTCAAATCTCTGAATTGGAAAGCCATGCCAAGTGATTGTGTGAGGCGCTGAGGAGCAAGCACCGTGGGGGGGGAGATGGGCGGCGAGGGAGGATAAGAAGTCTCCAGAATGGAATACTGACCGGAGGCGAGGGAGGGAGATGTGAGCGGCACGGAGCTACTGTAGTGCGGAATCTCGGATCCGGAGTTCTGTCCTGTCTTTCCCAAAGATTGGGTGGATCCAGGGAATACTGGGGAGATCCCCTCAGACGTCTCCACCACTGGTGTTGGCAGTTTCACGGCTGGGGTTTGGTCAGAGGTCGCAGTCACTGGCTGACGATCCAGCAGGGTCCATGTCGGAGTTTCTGTACTGCCTGTACAGGGGGTTCATAAAACAGAGATTGAGAATTAGACCATTTGGTCCATCGAGTCTGTTCTACCATCTCCCGTTAACCCCCTTACCAATCAGGGACATATCAATCTCTGCTTTAAATGCATTTGACGCCCATAGCCCACTCCCCCCCCCCCACCCCATGGCAACGAATTTCACTGATTCACTAGTTTAAAACAATTCCTCATCATTGTTCAGAGTGCTGAAGACACGAAGGGTGATGACAATGTCGCCATCGGTTGCACTGGGATATGGACAGGACGGGCTGGGAATTGGCAGATGGAGTTGAAACTGGAAAAGGATGAAGTGATTCACTGTAGAAGGTCAAACCTGCAGTCTGGCCACTACTCAACAACCTACAAACTCACTTTCAAGGACTTCCTACCACTCGTGTTCTCAGTATCATTTTCATTTGCAGTTTGTCTTTTTTTTAAAAAAAGACATTACTTCCAAAATTACTTGTTTGGTCAGAGAAGTCCCTTTGGTCCATCCACTCCATGCTGAAACCATTAAACTGCCTACTCCCATGGACCTGTACCAGGACTCCAGCTTTCCATGTACCTATTCAAACTTCTCTTAAATATTGAAATCGAGCTTGCATGAACCACTTCCACTGGCAGCTCGTTCCACACTCTCACCACCCTCCGAGTGAAATTTCTCCTCATGTTCTCCTTAAACATTTCACCTTACACCCTTAACTCTTGACCTCTATTTCTAGTCCCACTGACCTCAGTGGAAAAAGCCTGCTTGCATTTACTCTATCTATACCCCTCATAATTTTGTATACCAAATCTCATCTCAGTCTTTTATGTTCCAAGGAATAAGGTGGCTGGAGTAAGGGCCTTATGCTTTGGCTCTTGTGGGGTTAAAGGGTAGAGGCCAGATAAAGGCCAGTCCTCCAGATTCAGGGGTTCAGCTCAGCGCTAACAACCCTGACTGGTAAAACAAAATTGTTACCAGCAACAGAGAATCTTTCTACATGATCCCATGATAATGATTGCTCTTAGCAATTTTTTTTTTAAAAGAGAAGTGGTTTGCCATTGACCTCTGGGCAGTGTCTATAAAGACGGGTGATCCCAACCATTATCAACACTCTTCAGAGATTGTCTGCCTGGCGTCAGTGGTCGCATAACCAGGACTTGTGATCTACACCGGCTGCTCATACGACCATCCACCACCTGCTCCCATGAATTCATGTGACCCTGATCCGGGAGGGTGAGCTAAGCGGGTGCTACACCTTGCCCAAGGTTCACCCGCAGGTCAGAGGAGGGAAAGGAGTGCCTCACACCTCATTTGGTAGAGACGTATCGCCATCCCGCCACCCTAACAAGCAGGCCTTTGAAACGTGGCAGGAAACTAGAGCATTCCGAACAAACACGCGATAACAGTGAGAACATAGAAACTCCCTGGGCACAGTGGTGGGCATCGAACCAGAACGTAACCGCGGCCTCCACACAGCACCAGGCCTTACCCAGTGTTGTCTCGGTAGGGCGACTGGAATCCCAGTCAGCTGTGGAGTGCAGGGATCTCGGATGTGCCTCCGTGGTTGTGTGCTTGTTGCCGAGTTGTTTCTCTGCTGTCGGAAGACTGGCACTTTTCTGAGCTGCAGGAGACAAATTGGGTCAGCCTGACACTACCTCGCCCACAGTCCAGTGCTTTTCTCACCACCCCTCCCGCAGAGCGACACTCCCTCCTCACCGCCCCTCCCGCAGAGCGACACTCCCTACCTCAGCGTGCACATTAGCATCTTTGGCCATCCCACACATCTCATACATGGAGGGAATGTGGCTCCCCGTCACTGACTGGTGCGGTGGAGCACGGCACAGAAAAGATACACGAACCATTCCCGATTCCCATCCAGTAACTAGTGGGCTGATTCAGTTATCTGCACTGGGACTCAGAGCGCACAAAAAGACTCTGTCAACTCTAAATATACCCAATGACTTGGCTTCCACATTCCTCTGGCTAAGGAAACTGCTCTTCATCTCCATTCTAAATGGATGTCCTTCCATTCGAGGCTGTACCATCTGGCCCTAAACTCCCCCGGTATTGGAAACATTATCTCCATGTCCACTCTATCTAGGCCTTTCAATATTTGGTAGGTTTCAATAAGGCCAAAAGACATAGGAGCAGATTTAGGCCATTCAGCCCACGCATGCTACCAAACTCCAGCAACAATCTGATAACCATTTCACTTCCCTTTTTACGCTTTGGAGTATTACCATTAACTGAGGGGTCTACGGACCCCAGGTTGGGAACACCTGCTCAAGAAGGAAGGAAAACAATGGTCACATTCAGGAACTATTCACAGGGCAGTGGTAAAGGTGGAGCTCTACCAGCGGCTGGGATGTCCTCGATGGGCCGAAAGGCTTCTGTCTGCGCTGTAATGCTATGATTACCTTTATCGATATAATCCTTAAGGTCCTTCACCCAGAGACGATCAAGGTTCAGGCAGATGTTTCCTAGTTTCTTATGGACGACGCTGTGGACAGAACAGGTGAAGTTTAGCACTGGGGACAGGGGTCAAAATGGTACAGCCCTTGCTCAGTTTTCCCATCCGCAACCAGGGCAAAGGGTCTATTGACCCACCGGAGTGGTCAGGTGGGCACTGCCAGCCACCCCAATGGAATACGGTCTTCTTTTAAACAGAGGGCAGGGCTGTGTGTAGCTCCCTCTACATTGTCCCATCATACAGTCCCGGGGTCAGTCACAGAGTGAAGCTCACTCCACACTGTCCCATCACACAGTCCCGGGGTCAGACACAGAGTGAAGCTCCCTCTACACTGTCCCATCACACACTCCCAGGGTCAGTCACAGAGTGAAGCTCACTCCACACTGTCCCATCACACACTCCCAGGGTCAGTCACAGAGTGAAGCTCACTCCACACTGTCCCATCACACAGTCCCGGGGTCAGACACAGAATGAAGCTCCCTATACACCATCCCATCACACACTCCCAGGGTCAGACACAGAGTGAAGCTCACTCCACACTGTCCCATCACACAGTCCCAGGGTCAGACACAGAGTGAAGCTCACTCCACACTGTCCCATCACACAGTCCCAGGGTCAGACACAGAGTGAAGCTCCCTCCACACTGTCCCATCACACAGTCCCAGGGTCAGACACAGAGTGAAGCTCACTCCACACTGTCCCATCACACAGTCCCAGGGTCAGACACAGAGTGAAGCTCACTCCACACCGTCCCATCACACACTCCCGGGGTCAGACACAGAGTGAAGCTCCCTCTACACTGTCCCATCACACAGTCCCAGGGTCAGACACAGAGTGAAGCTCCCTCTACACTGTCCCATCATACAGTCCCAGGGTCAGTCACAGAGTGAAGCTCATTCCACACTGTTCCATCACACAGTCCCGGGGTCAGACACAGAGTGAAGCTCACTCCACACTGTCCCATCACACACTCCCAGGGTCAGACACAGAGTGAAGCTCCCTCTACACTGTCCCATCACACAGTCCCAGGGTCAGACACAGAGTGAAGCTCACTCCACACCAGGAGATTGCAACCTGGGGTCCATGGACCCCTTAATTAATGGTAGGGATCCATTACATAAAAATAGTTGGGAATCTCTTTCACACTGACCCATCACACACCCTCAGAGTTATTCACAGCGTGAAGCTCCCTCTACACCAGGGTTTCTCAACCAGGGTATTCACTGAGAGGTTGTGATTAAAGAAAGTAAACAATGTCTTTTAAAACTTCGCATGATGGTAGTGCTCACAGTAATGGACAGTGTGTTCCGTAGCAACCTCAGCCCAGTATGACAGTGTGCAGTTGGACCCTGTTTATTTGATCGAGTTCAGAAGGCAGGACGGTAGGCTGATAATTAGTGAGGGCTGTATTGTACGTAGGGGAGGACGGTAGGCTGATAATTGGTGAGGGCTGTATTGTACGTAGGGGAGGACGGTAGGCTGATAATTAGTGAGGGCTGTATTGTACGTGGGGAGGACGCTAGGCTGATAATTGGTGAGGGCTGTATTGTACATAAGGGAGGACGGTAGGCTGATAATTAGTGAGGGCTGTATTTCACGTAGGGGAGGACGGTAGGCTGATAATTGGTGAGGGCTGTATTGTACGTAGGGGAGGACGGTAGGCTGATAATTAGTGAGGGCTGTATTGTACGTAGGGGAGGACGGTAGGCTGATAATTGGTGAGGGCTGTATTGTACGTAGGGGAGGACGGTAGGCTGATAATTGGTGAGGGCTGTATTGTACGTAAGGGAGGACGGTAGGCTGATAATTAGTGAGGGCTGTATTGTACGTAGGGGAGGACGGTAGGCTGATAATTGGTGAGGGCTGTATTGTACGTAGGGGAGGACGGTAGGCTGATAATTAGTGAGGGCTGTATTTCACGTAGGGGAGGACGGTAGGCTGATAATTAGTGAGGGCTGTATTTCACGTAGGGGAGGACGGTAGGCTGATAATTGGTGAGGGCTGTATTGTACGTAGGGGAGGACGGTAGGCTGATAATTGGTGAGGGCTGTATTGTACGTAGGGGAGGACGGTAGGCTGATAATTAGTGAGGGCTGTATTTCACGTAGGGGAGGACGGTAGGCTGATAATTAGTGAGGGCTGTATTTCACGTAGGGGAGGACGGTAGGCTGATAATTAGTGAGGGCTGTATTTCACGTAGGGGAGGACGGTAGGCTGATAATTGGTGAGGGCTGTATTGTACGTAGGGGAGGACGGTAGGCTGATAATTAGTGAGGGCTGTATTGTACGTAGGGGAGGACGGTAGGCTGATAATTGGTGAGGGCTGTATTGTACGTAGGGGAGGACGGTAGGCTGATAATTAGTGAGGTCTGTATTGTTCGTAGGGGAGGACGGTAGGCTGATAATTAGTGAGGGCTGTATTTCACGTAGGGGAGGACGGTAGGCTGATAATTAGTGAGGGCTGTATTTCACGTAGGGGAGGACGGTAGGCTGATAATTAGTGAGGGCTGTATTTCACGTAGGGGAGGACGGTAGGCTGATAATTAGTGAGGGCTGTATTGTACGTAGGGGAGGACGGTAGGCTGATAATTAGTGAGGGCTGTATTGTACGTAGGGGAGGACGGTAGGCTGATAATTGGTGAGGGCTGTATTGTACATAGGGGAGGACGGTAGGCTGATAATTAGTGAGGGCTGTATTTCACGTAGGGGAGGACGGTAGGCTGATAATTAGTGAGGGCTGTATTGTACGTAGGGGAGGACGGTAGGCTGATAATTAGTGAGGGCTGTATTTCACGTAGGGGAGGACGGTAGGCTGATAATTAGTGAGGGCTGTATTTCACGTAGGGGAGGACGGTAGGCTGATAATTAGTGAGGGCTGTATTTCACGTAGGGGAGGACGGTAGGCTGATAATTAGTGAGGGCTGTATTTCACGTAGGGGAGGACGGTAGGCTGATAATTAGTGAGGGCTGTATTTCACGTAGGGGAGGACGGTAGGCTGATAATTAGTGAGGGCTGTATTGTACGTAGGGGAGGACGGTAGGCTGATAATTAGTGAGGGCTGTATTTCACGTAGGGGAGGACGGTAGGCTGATAATTAGTGAGGGCTGTATTTCACGTAGGGGAGGACGGTAGGCTGATAATTAGTGAGGGCTGTATTTCACGTAGGGGAGGACGGTAGGCTGATAATTAGTGAGGGCTGTATTGTACGTAGGGGAGGACGGTAGGCTGATAATTAGTGAGGGCTGTATTGTACGTAGGGGAGGATGCTAGGCTGATAATTGGTGAGGGCTGTATTGTACGTAGGGGAGGACGGTAGGCTGATAATTAGTGAGGGCTGTATTTCACGTAGGGGAGGACGGTAGGCTGATAATTGGTGAGGGCTGTATTGTACGTAAGGGAGGACGGTAGGCTGATAATTAGTGAGGGCTGTATTTCACGTAGGGGAGGACGGTAGGCTGATAATTGGTGAGGGCTGTATTGTACGTAGGGGAGGACGGTAGGCTGAAGAGGAATGTGAAGTGCATTTTCCAAGCATTGAATGGACTCGCCTAATTTGGGCTGTGATGTTCCTGTGCAAAATACATGGGGAATTTTATTAACCCTTGTGTTTTGCAGACATGTCTGACAGTCCAATATGGTTATTTTTGAATAGGACATGTGAGATATGAAGGGGAGGATTCTAGGCCCATAGACAATTCAGATAAGGTTAACGATGAACAATTACAGAATTCTGAGTCATTCCACTGCACTACTGCAACAACAGACACAAAAAAGTCCGTCTTTACAATGAAAGTTACTTATCAAGGCATTTTGCATCGACTGGTGAGCCAAGTTGTCCTGTTCCATTGTGCCTAGTCTGCAGCAATGGCTCCAGCAGAATTGAAAAGACACTTAAATACAAATCACAGCCATATGACATGCAAAAGTGCTGATTACTTTAACGGTTATTAGAGTCTCAAAACAAACAGCTTCTGGAAATAAAGTCACAGTCAATAAAAAAAAGTAGAACTTGTTACCCAGAAAAGGAGAAGTCACACAATTCGTGAGAACCTAATGGTGCCAGCATGTAAATTTATAGCGGATAAAATGCTAGGACAAGATGCAGTATGAGAAATTGAAAAGGTTTCATTCTCAAACATTATGATAAGCTGACGTATTGATGACATGTCACATGATGCTGAAGAGTTTTTGTGTGATAATCTGAAAAACAGCTTCTCTGTCCAGATTGATGAATCAGAGTTCACCAATAAAGGTCATCTTGTGGCATTTGTAAGATGTGTAAATGATGGTGAAATTCAAGGATACTTTTTTTCTAATGTGAAGAGCTGTCCAAAACAAGCAAAGGCCAAGATATATTTAATGTTTTGTCTTCATATCTGGAAACAAAAGTTCTGTCTTGGAGGGACAGTGTTGGCATCTGTACTGATGGCGTCCCATCAATGATTGACTCCATGAGAGGTTTCGTCTCTTGTAAAAATGAAAATCCTGACATTGTCACAACACACTTTCTTCACAGAGAGGTGTTGATCTCAAAAACTCTTAGAGATGGATTGAAAAAAGTTACTACAAAAATGGTTAACTTTATTAAACAAAGATCAGTTCACTCAAGAATGTTTAATAAACTGTGAATACCCTGACAAAGGCACACCAGTCTCCTGATACATGCAGAAATCCAGTGGCTAAGCAGAGGAAGAGTTCTCAACAGGGTGTTTGAGCTGAAAGGTGAATTGCAGGAGTACTTTCAAGAAAATTTTTGCTGAGTGCTTTGAAGATGACGAATGGCTGCAGAGACCAGCCAACTTAGCAGATATTTTTCATCATATGAACCAGTTGAACAAGTCTCTTCAAGGCCCTACAAAAGATGTCTTGACCTCAAGAGACAAGATTCTTGGATGTAAACGGAAACTCAGTCTTTGGAAAAGTCATATTGCGAAAGGAAATCTTGAAATGTTTCTACTGCTGCTTGGGCTTGAGATTGAGGAAGGATATCAGAAAGTCTCGAGTCTTATTGAAATCCCCCTGGAAGAACAAAATTGAACAATACTCTCCCTTCCTTTCACCACGAGACTGGGTGAGGGAACATTCTCTAAATCTTCCGCTCAGCCTTTGAATGAAGAAAAAGAACTGTGATCGTGCACTCAAGATAAGATTTACTGACTTGCCCTGGACAAGTTCTGGATTTCAGTGACAGAAGAGTATCCTACCATTCATTGAAAAGCAATGAACATTTTACTGCAGTTTTCAATTTCTTACACGTGAGCAAACTTTTTCTTGTTTAAGAGCAAGGATAGAAAATGTTTCATTTCAATGGAATGGGAAATCTGTGAACTTGTGCAGCAAAAAACAAGCACAGATTTCACATGCTAGGCCTATATTTGAGCCTGACTGTGTCACTTAGTAAGAAAATATTTTTTCAAACTCTTGTATAAATTTGTGTCTTAGGTTATATTTTTATTCATATTGCTTTGGCTTATGGTTTTTAGTAACTTTACTACTCAATAAACTTCCATATTGTAAATAAGTTTAATTAAAATAAATTTACAACCTTTATTTAAAGTAAATCTACCAAGCCTACCTTTAGAAAAATTAAATCCCATTTTGGCTTAAGCCAGATATTCAGCAGAAATTTATTATGTTTGCTTTGTGAGTTTTTAATGTTTATGAAAGGGAAAGAAAGAAAGGTAAGCTAAGCTTAACTACCTGTTTTTCTCCAAGAAATGTTGGCTAAAAGTTCATTCTCTATTCAAAAGACAGCTCAGCCATAGCAGCGGCGGTTTTCCCTATTAGCATGCTGAGCTCTGGATCGAGAGACAGGTTGCTGGAGACTGTCGATCCTAGGCAGGTGAATTCATCTACCTCTTTCAGGGTGTGGTCACCGATACTGATGTTGGGGCCTTCGCGGACGAATTGGACAACCTACGCCCGCCAAGAGCACCGCCTCAACAGCTTCTACCTACGGTGCTTGTGTGGGATCCTGGGCAATTCCCAGAAAGACCGCGTGCCAAACAAGGACATCCTGGACCAGGCCAGCATGCCAAGCACGTATGTCCTTCTCACACAGTGATGACTGCGCTGGCTTGGCCATGTCCGTCGCATGCAGGGTGGCCGCATCCCCAAGGACATCCTGTACGGAGACCTCGCCGCAGGATCCCGGCCCATAGGGAGCTCACTGCTTCGTTACAGGGACGTTTGTAAACGTGACCTGAAGTCTGCTGATAAGAGACAGTTGCACCTGGCGACAGGCTGTACGTCCAGGCATTACCAATGCAGAGGAAAAACAAACTCGACTGTGGTCGGACAGAAGAGAGAGAAGGAAAGCAGAGTGACTTTCCAGCCACAGCCATCAGCCTTCGTGTGAAGCAGCTGTACCAAGGACTGCCGCTCAAGAACCAGCTTATTCAACCACAGCCGACGCTGTTCCACACCCAACCGGGCCCATCCATTGTCCGTTAGACAGACGGAGCCATTAATTATTAATTAATTCAAAAGAGCATTGACAATATTTTTTGGATTAATATACCTAAAACTTATTGATCAAGTGAATGTACCGTGTGCTCTAGGTATAATATTATTATTAATTCTAATAATAATAATAATGAACCCAGGGGCTCCCCAAGACCGGAAAGTTATTTCAAAGGTTCCTCCAGGGCATTAAAGGTTGAGAAAGGCTGCTGTACACATGCTCTCGGGCTGGGACGATACAGGTTCAAGGGCACTGGTTAACCAGACCAAGGATTCATACAGATGTGTGGCGAGGGATTTGATACAACCCACACTAATGGGAAACAGGCAAGACATACTCACAGAAAGGCTGACTGACGGTTATTGCAGTGTCTCATGGTCCTGTAATTTGGTAAAAATTGTCCATAATCACTGTTCTTCCACCTCACGGCAAGGAATTTGTTGCAGCATGTTTCATCAACCTCCGATTTAAAAGCCATGGCTGTGGATACATAGATCTGGTCTGGTGACTGAGGCAGGAATCTGGAGATCCCCTCCTGGACAGGGGTCCCCTTTTGTCACAGTCTCATCTAACCCAGAGTTTCCGAGTGGGCACCAACCCTTGTGAGTTCCTGCACTGAACTGGCATACTCTGATTTTAACTGTAGCCCCCACCTTCCCCTACACCCCTCCCTGTCTCTGTAACCCCTCCATCCCCTACACCCCTCCCTGTCTCTGTAACCCCCTCCATCCCCTACACCCCTCCCTGTCTCTGTAACCCCCTCCATCCCCTACACCCCTCCCTGTCTCTGTCACCCCCTCCATCCCCTACACCCCTCCCTGTCTCTGTAACCCCCTCCAGTATTTACACCCCTCCCTGTCTCTGTAACCCCTCCATCCCCTACACCCCTCCCTGTCTCTGTAACCCCCTCCATCCCCTACACCCCTCCCTGTCTCTGTAACCCCTCCATCCCCTACACCCCTCCCTGTCTCTGTAACCCCCTCCATCCCCTACAACCCTCCCTGTCTCTGTCACCCCCTCCATCCCCTACACCCCTCCCTGTCTCTGTAACCCCCTCCGGTATTTACACCCCTCCCTGTCTCTGTAACCCCTCCATCCCCTACACCCCTCCCTGTCTCTGTAACCCCCTCCATCCCCTACACCCCTCCCTGTCTCTGTAACCCCCTCCGGTATTTACACCCCTCCCTGTCTCTGTAACCCCTCCATCCCCTACACCCCTCCCTGTCTCTGTAACCCCCTCCATCCCCTACACCCCTCCCTGTCTCTGTAACCCCCTCCGGTATTTACACCCCTCCCTGTCTCTGTAACCCCTCCATCCCCTACACCCCTCCCTGTCTCTGTAACCCCTCCATCCCCTACACCCCTCCCTGTCTCTGTAACCCCCTCCATCCCCTACACCCCTCCCTGTCTCTGTAACCCCCTACAACCCTCCCCCTTCCCGTAAATATTCTGCTTTCGACTCGGACACCCTCCGGCGTCTGGTTGACAGGAACAAGTTAACTTTAAACTCTGTCTCTCACCCGACCACGATAACAGCGATCCCAGGAGGAAGGCGGACAGGTAGAAGTTGTCCCTCTGAGGTGCCATATCCTTCGAGGCGGGCTCGGCAGCGCGGAGCAGCAACCACTGACCACCCGGCGCAGCCGGACGGAGACTGGGCTGTATCCCCGTTCGGGGTTTCCCCAGAAGAGGAGGAACTTCGATTGGCCAATGGGAGCTCACGGCTGGGGCAGAGGTAATCTGGTCGGAAAGTGGGCAGGAGCAGAATGAGGCGAAAAAGAGGGGCAACTAGAGTGGCGAGAGGGACAGAAGGAGGAGTCAATGGCCACAGTCAGGGACAACAGGAGAACAATAAAAAGGCAACAAGAGTGTCATTAAGGGGAGTGAGGCAATAGGAGGGTAACTAGAGGGCAATTGGGAGAGACAAAAGAGGAGGAATCAGAGGGGCAACACAAAGGGAAACAGGTGAGGCAATAGTAGGGGGAAACACAGATGATACAGGAGGTACAACAGGTCTGACAAAAGAGATGTTACCACTGGAGAGGTAACTGCAGTGAGAGGAGGGGCAATTGAGCAAGAGGGAAACAGGAAAAGTAACAGTTGGGGCAGGAGGAAGGGACAGGAGTAACAGGGATGTGGAGAAGTAGGCAGCTAGAGGGGTGTGTGGTATAGGAAGTCTTGTGTGGTCACTGTGGAAGGGGGGTGGGAAGAGGGAATGTAAGTGCAGAGGGGTAGAGCTAAATGGAGGGTAGTGGGGCAATTGACTACAGAACCACAGGTGTTAGTGGTTAGTGCCACACTTACAGCTCAGAGTTCAATTCATTTTCTTGCGGGCACACTCAATAAATCTATAGATTAATAATCATAACAGAATCAATGAAAGACCACCCAACTTGGGTGCTCATCCAGAGAGCAAGAACAGAAAACAGTGAGTTATGGTGAGAAGATATTAAAAGTGGATTCTGTCGGGATCAGTTTTGGGGCTGCTGCTGTTTATAATTTATATAAATGATTTGGATAAGCACATAACAAATAAACTAGTAAAGTTTGCCGATGGCACAAAATTAGGGGGACGAGCTGATAACATTCAGGCAGCTGAATCAATACAGTTTGCTCTAAATAAAATTCAGATGTTGGCAGATAAATAGCAAATGAAATTTAATATATATAAATGTAAAGTATTACATATAGGAGGTAGAAATATTAGATATAAATATGCAGTGGGGGTATTGAGTTAGCAAGTGCATGAGAAGGATTTCAGCATTCAGGAAGACTCATCGCTATCACCACCTAGACCATGCAGAGAAGCGATTAGGAAGGCTAATAGAATATTGGGCTATATAATGCAATCAGTGGAGTTCAAGTCTAGAGACATTCTCCTTAAGCTGCATAATGTGCTTATGAGACCACACCTTGAATACTGTGTACAATTTTGGTCTTCATATTGTGTGAGAGAGGTGAAGGCACTGGAGAGAGTCCAGCACATTCCAGGTCTGCAGGGTATGAGCTATGAAGAAAGATTGGGAAAGAATTACATCTTTTTAACCTAAGTAGATGTAGAATGAGGAGACATGATAGAGGTGTTCAAAATCATTAAGGGTATAAGTACGGTGGATGCCAGCTGCTACTTCACAATTAATCCATCATCAAGGACACGGGGTTATAGGTGGAGACTGGTTAAAGGGAGATTTCAGACTAACATCAGGAAGCATTTCTTTACACAGCAAGTTGTGGACACTTGGAACAAACTACCAGGTTGTGTAGTGGAGAGAAGTACCTTAGGGACTTTCAAATCTAAATGATAGTTATTTCAACACCATGTGAATAGGAATTTAGCAAGCTTTGTTGGGCTGAATGGCCTGTTCTCTTCAAAAAAACTTTCTAGTGTTCAAATATTCTAAAAACTGTGCAAACACAAAACTAAATGAATATATAAGCAATGAATATACGTTGTATTTTCATGTTCTCCCCATGACCACGCGGGTTTTCTGTGGGTGCTCCGGATTCCTCCCACATTCCAAAGACGTACTGTTCGGTAGGTGAATTGGTCTTTGAAAATTATCCAGTGCTAAGGTTAAACTAGGGTTAAACCTTTGGATTTTGCTGGGTGATGCAGCTCGAAGCACTGGAGGGCCTGTTCTGAGCTGTAATTAATTAATCAATCAATCAATAAATAAATAACCAATACATATGGAGATCATGAGATGAAGAGTCCCTGAAAGTGAGTCCATAGGTTGTGGGAACATTTCAGTGATGGGGCAAGTGATGTTATCCCCTTTGGTTCAGAGCCTGATGGTTGAGGGGTACTAACTGGAATCAAATGGTGTGAGTCCTGAGGCTGTTTTACTTTCTTCCTGACGAAGGGTCTCGGCCCGAAACGTTGACTGCGCATTTCAACTGATGCTGCCCGACCCGCTGAGTTCATCCAGCTTTTGTACGTGTTGATTTGACTAAACACAGCATCTGCAGTGTACTTTGTGTTTACTTTCTTCCTGATGGCAGCAGTGAGAAGAGAGCACGTTCTGGGTGGTGGGGGTCACTGACGATGGATGCTGCTTTCTGTGACAATGCTCCATGTAGACGTGCTCAATGGTGAGGAGGGCTTTGCCCAGGATGGACTGGGCTGTATCCATTACTGTTTTAGGATTTTCTGTTCAAGGGGATTGGTGTTCCATACCTTGCTGTGATGCAGTCAGGTGCAAAAGGTGCATTTCACTGTATGTTTTAATGTCCCGTACATGTGAGAAATAAAGCCAATATTTACCTTTACAAAGCTAATCTTTATATTTATCTCTTCACATGGTTTCCTGAATGTAGAGTCAGAGGCAGGCAGGGTGCTACAGAAGGTTCTTGGCCTGCTGGCCTCCTTCAGTCAGATTAATAAGTACAGGAGTTGGGTTGATAGGTTGTGGTTGTACAAGATGTTAATAAGACCACATTTGGACTCAAGTCAGTTCCATCATGGGCACTATCCTATGTAGTGTTCAGAACATCTTCAAGGAGCGATGCCTCAAAAAGGCGGCATCCATCATTAAGAACCCCCATCACCCAGGACATGCCCTCTTCTCATCGTTACCATCAGGGAGGAGGTGCAGCAGCTTGAAGACACACACTCAGTGATTCAGGAACAGCTTCTTCCCCTCTGCCATCCGATTTCTGAATGGACATTGAACCCATAAACACCACCTCACTACTTATTGAAATAAACTTTTAATATATATTTACTGTAATTCACAGTTATTGTTACTATGTTTGCAATGTACTGCTGCTGCATAGCAACACATTTCCTGACACATGCCAGTGAGATCAAATCTGATTCTAACAATGAATATTGTGTACAGTTTTCCTCTGTTCTAGGGAAGACATTATTAAGGTGGAAAGAGTGCAGCGGAGATTTACGAGAATGTTGCAAAGCCTCAAGGGCCTGAGTTATAGGGAGAGGTCAGGCAGGCTAGGAATTTATTCCTTGGAGTGTAGGAGTGGCAATCTTATAGAGGGGTAACAAATCCTGAGGGGCAAAGAAAGGGTGAATGCACTCATGAGCTCGATGGCACAGGTTTAATGTGAGGGGGGATTCAGATTAATTTACTTATCAGATGTATATTGTAACGTACAGTGAAATGTGTCATTTGCATTAACGGCCAATACAGCCAAGGATGTGCCGGGGGCAGCCCACCAGATTTAAAACTTTAATTTGGAAAGGCAGCTGAGGGTCAACGTTTCGTTTCTCGCCCGCAGAGTGGTGAGTGTGTGGACCGATCTGCCAGAGGAAGTGGCTGAGGTGGGCACTTTAACAACGTTTAAAAGACACTCGGGCAGGAAAGGTTTAGATGGATTTGGTCTAAGTGTGGACAAATGGGACCAGACTGGCAGGTGCCATGAGCGAATTGGGCTGCAAGGGCCTGTGTTCGTGTTGTGTGACTGTATGACTCTTTTACTTGTATAATACCCTGGTTTAAGACCATGCTTGATTTATTAATACAGTTATGCTGTTGGGAATTTTTGGGTTCTCCTCAAAATGCAAAGCTATATATATTATACAAAAGACTATTTCATTTAGGCTTGTTGAATTCGCCAATAGAACATTTTGGCTATTAGGATGCTGCCAGAGGAAAAAAAATGGGAAGGGGCAGCCTTTTTCCAGATAGATAGAGAGAGAGAAGGAAAAAGAAAGAAAAGGGTTTTCAGGAGAGAAGGACAGTAAATATCGCGGAAGAACTCGGTGAAGCGCCCACAGAACCCATTTGGAAGCTCAGATACCGATGTCAGAAACTATACGGACTATATAGCCTCACAGGGCATGTGCAGGTAAATTACAGTTGGTCTGCTAGCGCACACCATTGGAGAAAGTTCGCTGCCTTTTTCCTTGGAATTTGCGTGGAAATGGTTTTGCTTGGCCTGGTCTTTCAGGCAGAACCATGTCGGTACTATGAGTGAACGAAGTTACTACACGGGAATGAGCTCCAATGACCTTATATAGTATTATTGTGTTGGCTATAGTTTAAAATATTGTGTCAATCCATTTTCGATCGAAGTTTATATTGGCGTGAGTTAAATTGTTGCTCCTGGCGAACGGTAAATTTGCAAGGGTGTGTCAGTATTCATAAAAGTAATTCTCTTAATTTCCCTTGATAGAAACATTCAAACTTTTACGTTTTGTATTTACCCGAATCATATCCATCCCATGTACTGCTGTGTTCACAGTTACAGATAACTTATTTCAAGCCTACGGTGAGAGGGTTGCAGTTTTTAAACATGATTCACAAAGCATTGCATAACAGGAGTGGTTCTCCCTCTCCCTCTCCCTCTCCCTCTCCCTCTCCCTCTCTCTCTCTCTCTCATACCTTAACTCCCCCACTCCCGCTCGATTTTCTCCCGTCGGTCTCGAGGGATCATCCTTTCCTGAAAAATCCCGTGTGCTTTCCCGCTGTCTGACCGGGATCTTCCCGCTTTTCCTACAACAAGCTGTCGATTATTGCAATTCTTAATGACTTTCTCTGATGTTGGAGGGAGATTTCACCGGCCTCGTGAGTCAACGTCCGGTCATTAAAATTCCGGTTCTAATTTTGAATGTCCTGTTTAAAAAACCCCATGGGATAACAGGAGTGAGAAGAAGCCAGAGCATTCGGGATATATGGGAATGGGTAATTGATTTTTTTACTGACACGTGCCGAGTTGGCAGTGAAAAGCTAGTCTTGCATTGTGTTGGACATGATGAGTCCTCAGGAAGGGTCTCGGCCCAAAACCACTCTATAGATGCTCCCTGACCTGCTGAGTTCCTACAGCGCTTTGTGGGAGTTGATAAATATGGACCCCATTCAGACCGATGGGATTTGTTTAAATTGGGTTCACGTTCAGCACATACATTGTGGGGCATAGGGCTTTTCCTGTGCAGTACGGTCTGTGTGGGATGTCCAGGGAGGGGTAATACCTCTGGTGAGGGGGCCTGTCGTGTCAATCCTGGGGCAGCTCGCTCACCTTCGCTCCCCACTCGGCTCTAACCTGTGGCTCTAAGTAGCTGTCTGTATGTGACAGCGGTCACACCCATGTACATCGCTTCGACAGGTGGGCCAAACCTGGTGAGGGTAGCCAGTAGGCCTCATACCCCGGTGAGAAAGGGGACATGCCTGGGAACTCAGCCCCAGTGGACTGGGTGAATGAGATCTACTGTGAGATCCAACAGCCAGGAAGATGGTACTGCAACGCTACGTGGAGAGTGAAGGGTGTGACGAGGTACGTGGTCATTCCCTACAACCAAGGAAGACCCCAGTTTGTGACGCTTGTTCATACCACTGGGCCCAGACTTCTGAGCTCAAGAGTGGAATGGCTTTTCCACTTTTAAACTCTCCTGCACGGGTTTCTTCTTGTCAGACATGATGGATAAATGGCTGTTGTTCTGTATTCTGATAAAGCATACGCATTATTAATAAAACACAGAGGAGCATTTTTACTGTGTCTTTGTGGGCAGATTCAGTCAATCACAAAGTTATTCAGAGGAAGGACACTTTGTGACAAGTATCTGTCTCAAGGCAAAACTTTATGACTACCGGTTCTGTCTTCAGCTCCTTCATCAATCCACTTCCTTTTATTTAAAGGTCAGAAGTGGAGCATGTTAGCTGAAGCTTGTACGATGTTCAGTTCCATTCAGAGTGAGGCAGCCCACGCCTGCTCATAGCGAGACCCAGATACATGCACTGGCACTGGCTGGCAAGTGACAATGACACAGGGTAGTTAGACTATTGCTTACACCACACTTGGAAGATTGTGTTCAGATCTGGTGGCCTCAATGCGAGGAAGTTTGTGGAAGCTTTAGACCTGCCTGGATGCTGAGGACATGCTTGGATTGGAGAGCATGTCTTATGAAAATAGGTTGAGTGAGCTAGGGCTGACTGAAGGAGGATGAGGGGTAATGATAGAGGTGTACAAGATTATGAGAGGACAGCCAACCATTTCTCCCCCAGGGATGAAATAGCTAATGCAAGGGTGCATCATTTTAAAATAGAGGAAAGTATAGAGGGGAACGTCAGAGGTGTGTGGAATGCCCTGCCGGGGTAGTAGCAGAGGCAGATACAATTAGGGGCACTTCAGAAACTTTTAGATAGCCACATCATAATCACTATGTGCCGTGTCGTATGACATGGGTGATCGTGGTCTTTCCATGACCTTGATTGTTCTTGGCAAACTTTTCTACAGAAGTGGTTTGGCATTGTCACCTTCAGGACAGTGTCTTTACAGGATGGATGACCCCACCCATTATCAATACATCTTCAGAGATTGTCTGCCTGCCGTTGGTGGCCGGATAACCAGGAATTGTGATATGCACTGGCTGCTCACATGGCCATCTAACCTGCTAGATTGGAACATGCAAAACAGAAAAATGGAGGGTTACGTAGGAGGAAAGGGTTAGATTGGTTGTAGAGTGGGTTAAAATGTCGGCACAACTCCGAGGGCTGAAAGACCTGTACTGTGTTCTATACTGTATAGTCCAGGCAGAGTCATCATCCCAAAGGGAATCAAGTCAAGTTTATTGTCATTTAACTATATACATGTATATAATGTATATGGAGATGAGACAATGTTTCTGTGAACAAGGGAATAGAGCACAGCAGTACACATAACTTATGAAAGTAAGGATAAAATCTACAGATGAATCGCGCATAAATGACAAAGTGAAGTGTAGAAATTAAATATCGTAAGGTATGGAGCAGATTAACCAGTGCCATTTTGAATGCAGAACAGCAGGGAGTACAGAACCCTAATGGTCTTGGGGAACAAGCTGTTTTTCATCCTGACCACAACCCACCCCACACCAATGACCCCTTCTCCCATCTTCAGTCCTCCTCTTCCTGGACACTCCACTCTGCTCTGGACCTTTTCATTGCCAACTGCCGATGGGACACTAACTGTCTAGATTTCAGCAATCTTCTCTCCAATTCCAACCTCACTCCTTCCGAACATTCTGCTCTTCACTCCCTCCACACCAATCCTAACCTCATCATCAAACCCTCAGATGGGGGAGGGGGTGCCATAGTAGTGTGGCAGACTGACCTCTACCTTGCTGAGGCCCAGTGACAACTGCCTGACACTTCCTGTTACTTACCCCTCATAAAGGACCCCATTAAGGAGCACCAGGCCATGGTCTCCCACACCATCACCAACCTTATTAACTCTGGGGATCTCCCATCCACTGCCACCAGCCTCATAGTTCCCACACCCCGCACCTCCCATTTCTACCTCCTACCCAAGATCCCCAAACCTGCTTGTCCAGGTAGACCCATTGTTTCAGCTTGTTCCTGCCCCAATAAACTCATAACTCAGTTTTATCCACCCTGGTTCAGTCCCTTCCTACCTACATCAGTGACATGTCACACGTTCTTGATCTTTTCAATGATTTCAGGTTTCCTGGCCCCCATCGTCTTATTTTGACTATGGATGTCCAGACCTTATACACCTCCATCCCCCACCAGGAAGGCCTCAAAGCTCTCTGTTTCTTTCTGGACACCAAAACCAACCCTGTTCCCCTCCAGCACCACTTACCTCCGTCTAGCAGAAATTGTCCTCACTCTAAATAATTTCTCCTTGGCTCCTCCCGCTTCCTTTGAACAAAAGTTGTAGCCACACGTGGGTCCCAGCTATGCTTGCCTGTTTGTCTGCTATGTGGAACAGTCTATGTTCCAAACCTACAGTGGTGACCGTCCTGCACTTTCCCTACGCTACATCATTAACTGCACTGCTCCTGTGCTGAACTCATCGACTTCATCCACTTTGCCTCCAACTTCCACCCTGCCCTCAAATTCACTTGGTCCATTTCCGACACCTCCCTCCCCTTTCTCGACCTCACTGTGTCTATCTCCAGAGACAGCTTATCCACTGATGTCTATTACAAATCCACAGACTTTCACAGCCACCTGGACTCTTCCCATCCTGTTACTTGTAAAAAATGCCATCCCCTTCTCTAAATTCCTCCGTCTCTACCACATCTGGGGTCAGGATGAGGCTTTTCATTCTAGAACGAAGGTGGTATCCTCCTTTTTCAAAGAAAGAGGCTTCCCTTCCTCCACCATCAACACTGCCCTCAACCATGCATTTTCCATTTCACACACATCTGCATCTGCTCTTACCCCATCCTCCCACCACCCTACCAGGGATAGGGTTCTTCCTGTCCTTACCTACCACCCAACCAGCCTCTGTGTCCTCTGCCATCTCCAATGGGATCCCAACACCAAGCACATCTCCCCCCCCACCCCACCACTTTCTGCTTACCACAGGATTGCTCCTTGCATGACTCCCTCCTGGCATTTATCCTTACGAGTGGAACAAGTGCTACACATGCCCCCTACACGTCCTCCCTCACTACCATTCAGGGCCCTAAACAGTCCTTCCAGGTGAGGCAACACTTCACCTGTGAGTCTGTTGGAGTTGTGTACTGTATCTGGTGCTCCTGGTGTGGCCTCTTGTGTATATCGGTGAGACCCAACGTAGGTCGGGAGACTACTTCACCAAGCACCTACACAGCCTGCCAAAGAAAGTGGGATCTTCCACTTCCCATTCCATTCCAATAGGTCCATCCATGGCCTCCTCCACTGTCGTGATAAGTCCATATTTAATTTGGAGGAACAACACCTTATATTCCATTTCGGTAGCCTCCAACTTGATAGAAAGAACATCGATTCCTCAAACTTCTGGTAATGCTCCCTCACCCCCCTTCACCATTTCTCATACCTTTTCCCCATTTCACCTTGTCTCCTTGCCCACCCATCGCTTCCCTCTGGTGCTCCTTCCCCCCCCCCCTTTATCTTTCTTTCATGGCCTTCTGTCTCTTTCAGCGATCAACTACCTAGCTCTTTACTTCATTCCTCCCCCTTCAGGTTTCACCTGTCACCTTATCTTTCTCTCTCCCCTCCACCCACCTATTCCTTTGAAATCCAGTCCTGATGAAGGGTTTCAATAGACAATAGGTGCAGAAGTAGACCATTCGGCCCTTCGAGCCTGCACCACCATTCTGAGATCATGGCCGATCATCTACTATCAATACCCGGTTCCTGCCTTGTCCCCATATCCCTTGATTCCCCTATCCATAAGATACCTATCTAGCTCCTTCTTGAAAGCATCCAGAGAATTGGCCTCCACTGCCTTCTGAGGCAGTGCATTCCACACCCCCACAACTCTCTGGGAGAAGAAGTTTTTCCTTAACTCTGTCCTAAATGACCTACCCCTTATTCTTAAACCATACCCTCTGGTACTGGACTCTCCCAGCATCTGGAACATATTTCCTGCCTCTATCTTGTCCAATCCCTTAATAATCTTATATGTTGCAATCAGATCCCCTCTCAATCTCCTTAATTCCAGCGTGTACAAGCCCAGTCTCTCTAACCTCTCTGTGTAAGACAGTCCAGACATCCCAGGAATTAACCTCGTGAATCTACGCTACACTTCCTCTTCAACCAGGATGTCCTTCCTTAACCCTGGAGACCAAAACTGTACACAATACTCCAGGTGTGGTGTCACCAGGGCTCTGTACAAATGCAAGAGGATTTCCTTGCTCTTGTACTCAATTCCCTTTGTAATAAAGGCCAACATTCCATTAGCCTTCTTCACTGCCTGCTGCACTTGCTCATTCACCTTCAGTGACTGATGAACAAGGACTCCTAGATCTCTTTGTATTTCTCCCTTACCTAACTCTACACCGTTCAGATAATAATCTGCCTTCCTGTTCTTACACCTAAAGTAGATAACCTCACACTTATTCACATTAAACGTCATCTGCCAAGTATCTGCCCACTCACCCAGCCTATCCAAGTCACCCTGAATTCTCCTAACATCCTCATCACATGTCACACTGCCACCCAGCTTAGTATTATCAGCAAACTTACTGATGTTATTCTCAATGCCTTCATCTAAATCGTTGATGTAAATCGTAAACAGCTGTGGTCCTAATACCGAGCCCTGTGGCACCCCACTAGTCACCACCTGCCATTCCGAGAAACACCCATTCACCGTTACCCTTTGCCTTCTATCTGCCAACCAGTTTTCTATCCATGTCAGTATCTTCCCCCCAATGCCATGAGCTCTGATTTTACCCACCAATCTCCTATGTGGGACCTTATCAAATGCCTTCTGAAAATCGAGGTACACTACATCCACTGGATCTCCCTTGTCTAACTTCCTGGTTACATCCTCGAAAAACTCCAATAGATTAGTCAAGCATGATTTACCCTTGGTAAATCCATGCTGGCTCGGCCCAATCCTATCACTGCTATCTAGATATGCCACTATTTCATCTTTAATAATGGACTCTAGCATCTTCCCCACTACTGATGTTAGGCTGACAGGACGATAGTTCTCTGTTTTCTCCCTCCCTCCTTTCTTAAAAAGTGGGATAACATTAGCCACTCTTCAATCCTCAGGAACTGATCCTGAATCTAAGGAACATTGGAAAATGATTACCAATGCATCCGCAATTTCCAGGGCCACCTCCTTTAGTACCCTAGGATGCAGACCATCTGGACCTGGGGATTTGTCAGCCTTCAGTCCCATCAGTCTACTCATCACTGTTTCCTTCCTAGTGTCAATCTGTTTCATTTCCTCTGTTACCCTATGTCCTTGGCCCATCCATACATCTGGGAGATTGCTTGTGTCTTCCCTAGTGAAGACAGATCTAAAGTACTTATTAAATTCTTCTGCCATTTCTCTGTTTCCCATAACAATTTCACCCAATTCATTCTTCAAGGGCCCAACATTGTTCTTAACTATCTTCTTTCTCTTCACATACCTAAAAAAAGCTTTTGCTATCCTCCTTTATATTCCTGGCTAGCTTGCGTTCGTACCTCATTTTTTCTCCCCGTATTGCCTTTTTAGTTAAGTTCTGTTGTTCCTTAAAAATTTCCCAATCATCTGTCTTCCCACTCACCTTAGCTCTGTCATACTTTTTTTTTAATGCTATGCAATCTCTGACTTCCTTTGTCAACCACTGTGGCCTCTTTCCCCCCTTTGAATCCTTCCTTCTCCGGGGGATGAACTGATTTTGCACCTTGTGTATTATTCCCAAGAATACCTGCCATTGCTGTTCCACTGTCTTTTCTGCTAGGATATCCGTCCATTTATCTTTGGCCAGCTCCTCCCTCATGGCTCCATAGTCTCCTTTGTTCAACTGCAACACTGACACCTCCGATCTGCCCTTATCCTTCTCAAATTGCAGATAAAAACTTATCATATTATGGTCACTACCTCCTAATGGCTCCTTTACTTCAAGATCACTTATCAAATCATGTTCACTACACAGCACTAAATCCAGAATAGCCTTGTCCCTGGTCGGCTCTCGTACAAGCTGTTCCAAGAATGCATCCCGTAGGCACTCTACAAACTCCCTATCCTGTGGTCCAGCACCAACCTGATTCTCCCAGTTCACCTGCATGTTGAAATCCCCCATAACTACTGTGACATTACCTTTGCCACATGCCAATGTTAACTCCCTATTCAACTTGCACCCAATATCCATGCTACTGTTTGGGGGCCTGTAGACAACACCCATTAGGGTCCTTTTGCCCTTACTGTTCCTCAGTTCTATCCACACAGACTCTACTTCTCCTGATCCTATGTCCCCCTTTGCAAAGGACTGAATCTCATTCCTCACCAACAGGGCAACCCCACCCCCTCTGCCCACATTTCTGTCCCTACGATAGCACGTATACCCTTGTACATTCATTTCCCAGGTCTGATCTCCCTGCAGCCATGTCTCCGTTATCCCAACAACATCATAGTTACCCATTCGCACCTGAGCTTCAAGCTCATTTGCCTTATTTCTGACACTTCGTGCATTCAGATATAGAATTTTTAGCCCATTTCTCCTCTCCCTGTTTAAATCGCTGCCTATTGTGCTTAACCCAGCTCCCCGAACTCCCATCGGGCTATACGCCCCCTTGAATTTTGTTGTCCTTCCTAAATTTACTTATTCTTTCTGCACATTTAACTCCATGTTCCATCAGACCATTCCTCTGTACATGTGTCCTCCTTATCACTTGTTCTGCTCACCTTCCTCTACTACACACTTAATATTCCGGAACCGTGTAATCCCCACCTGTCCTTTATTCTTCATCTCGCTATCCTCTCTCGCATTCTGGATCCCTGCCCCCTGCAAATTTAGTTTAAACCCCCCCCCCCCCCCCGAGCAGCACTAGCAAACTTTCCTGCAAGAATGTTAGTACCCGCTCCAGTTTAGGTGTATACCGTCCCGTCGGAACAGATCCCACCTTCCCTGGAACAAAGCCCAATTATCTAAGAACCTGAAGCCCTCCTTCCTGCACCATCCTCTCAGCCACGTATTAATCTGTATAATCCTTCTGTTCCTTGCCTCACTCGCACGTGGCACAGGTAGCAATCCTGAGATTGTTACCCTGGAGGTACTGCCCTTCGGTCCAAAACGTCGACTGTACTCTTTCCCATAGATGCTGCCTGGCCTGCTGAGGTCCTCCAGCAGTTTGTGTGTTGTTCTCATCCTGACTCTTCCTTGTCATTGTACATCGGCGTCTCTTGTCTGATAGAAAGTCAAGGAGGATACTATTGGTGGGATAGGTGGGATTCCTGTGTTCGCACTGCTCCTGATAACTGTCCCTGCTGAATGGTAGGGAGATCCACTTGGTCCATTCTCACTTGGTCATTCTCACAGTCCTTTGTAGGGACTTCAGGTCCGATGCTTGACTGTTCTCATACCAGATGGGGATACAGCTTGTCAGCATGCTGTCAGTGGTGCTCCTGTAAAATGCAGTTGAGAAGGAGGTGGGGGAGGTGGAACCCTCGCTTGCCTCAATCTCCTCAGGAAGTGGAGGCACCGTTGTGCCGCCTTGCTTAGGTGATATTGAGGTCCAGGTGAGGTCATCCGTGACGTGAACTCCCAGGAACTTTGTGTACCGAATTCTCTCTCTCTATGGAGGAGCCATGTATTCGCAGAGCGACATGGTTCATCTGCGCCTTCCTGAAGTCAACAATGATTTCCTTAGTCCTTCACCCATCTTTGACGGTCAATCATCCTTAGTCCATCTTTTTCTACTCTCACTACACAGGACCTCTTCCCCCCTTTCTCCCTCTGACATTGGTGCCAATGTGCCCCATGACCTCTGACTGCTCATCCTCCCTCTTGATAATCTTCAGCAGCCACTCTGAGACATCTGCACCCCACCAGTCCAATTCATCTAGTCATCTAAAACCCTTCTGGTTGTACCTGCCCGTCTCCCTCCCCAGTCTGAACGTAGAACAGTCCAGCACAGGAACAGGCCCTACAGCCCTCAATGCTAGTCCATAACACGATTCCAAATTAAACTAAGTCCCTCTGCCTGCATGTGATACGTATCTTTCCATTCCCTGCATATTCAAGTTTCGTTCTAACAGCTCTTCTTGATTAGTCAGGGGATGAAAGGTACAGGAAGAAAGCAGGAGACTAGGGTTAAGAGTGAAATGGATCAGCCTTGGTGAAATGGCAGAGCAGACTCAATGGGCTTGTAAATACAAAGTAAACTGCAGATGCTGGGGTCAAAGCAACACGCACAACACGCTGGAGGAACTCAGCAGGTCGGGCAGCATCCGTGGAAATGAACAGTCAATGTTTCGGGCTGAGACCCTTCATCAGGACTGAAGAGGGAGGGGACAGGAGCCCTATAAAGAAGGTGGGGGGAGGGTGGGAAGGAGAAGGCTGGTAGGTGCCAGGTGAAAAACCAGTAAGGGGAAAGATCAAGGGATGGGGAGGGGATAGGCAGAAAGGTGAAAGAACTATGGGTAGTAGAAGAAGGCAGAACCATGAGAAAGATGACAGGCAGCTGGAGGAGGAGGCAGAGTGCAAGTGGGATGGGGGAAGGGAGGGGGAGGGAAATACCGGAAGTTGGAGAATTCAATGTTCATGCCAAGGGGCTGGAGACTACCCAGATGGTACATGAGCTGTTGCTCCTCCAACCTGAGTTTGGCCTCATCATGGCAGTAGAGGAGCCATGTATGGACATATCCGAATGGGAATGTGAAGCAGTTGAAATGGGTGGCAACTGGGAGATCCTGTCTGTTGTGGTGGACGGAGTTGAGGTGCACGACGAAGCAGTTCCCCCAGACTGCGTCAGGTCTCACCGATGTAGAGGAGATCGCACTGGATACAATAGATGACCCCAACAAGTGAAGTGTTGCCTCACCTGAAAGGACTGTTTGGAGCCCTGAATGGTGGTAAGAGATGAGGTGTAGGGACAGGTGTAGCACTTCCGCTTGCAGGGATAAATGGCAGTTGGGAGATCCGTGGGGAATCACGGAGGGAACAATCCCTGCGGAAAGCGGAGGGGGTAGAGAGGGAAAGATGCGCTTAGTGGTGGGGTCGTGTTGAAGGTGGCGGAAGTTGCGGAGGATAATGTGCTGGATCCGGAGGCTGGTGGGGTGGTAGGTGAGGGCAAGGGGAACACGGTCCCTGCTGTGGTGACGGGAGGATGGGGTGAGGGCCGAAGTGCGGGGAATGGAGGAGATGCGGGTGAGGGCATCATTGATGACGGCAGAAGGGAAACCACAATCCCTAAAGAAAGAGGACATTTGAGATATCCTGGAACAGAAAGACTCATCCTGGGAGCAGATGGGGCGGAAATGGAGGAACTGGGAATAGTAAATGGCATTTTTGCATGTGGCAGGGTGGGAAGAGGTATAGTCGAGGTGGTTATGAGAGTCAGTGGGTTTATAGAAGATGTCAGTGGACAGTCTGTGTCCAGAGATGGATACCGAGAGATCGAGAAAGGGGAGAGAAGTGTCCGAGATGGACCAAGTGAATTTGAGGTCAGGGTGGAACTTAGAGACAAAGTCAATGAAATTGACGAGTTCAACATGGGTGCAGGAAGCAGAACCAATGTAGTCATCAATGTAGCGAAGGAAAGGTTGGGGAGCACTACCAGTATAGATTTGGAGCATAGACTGTTCCGCATAACCAACGAAGAGGCAGGCATAGCTATGCCTGTAGCTACACCCTTGGTCTGAAGAAAGAGGGAAGAGCCAAAAGAGAAGTTATTAAGTGTGAGTACCAGTTCCGCCAACCAGAGGAGACTCAATGGGCTGAATGGACTAATTATGCTCGAATGGTCTTATGATCACAATTGTGTTATTCATAGATGCTGTCTGGCCTGCTGAGTTCCTCCAGCATTTTGTGTGTGTGTGTGTCTGTCTGTGTGTGAGTGTGTGTGTGAGAGAGAGAGCCAGTGTGGAGAATGCACATTCTCTCTGCGACTGTGTGGCTGCTGTTCTTTCCCACATCCGGTAGACGTGTGCAGTCACTGAGTTAGTCTGCCACATTTTTATGAGTATCAAAACTCCAGTATTAAGGTCCAAGGTACATTTATTGTCAAAGTGTGTAGGCAGTATACAACCCTGAGATTCATCTTCCTACAGACAGCCATACAACAAAGTAAATACTGGAAGCCGTTCAACCCCCACCACGCACAAAACAACAGCCATTGTAAAGGACCCCACCATGAGGGACATGACTCTTCTCACTGCTACCATCAGGGAGGAGATTCAGGAGACCCACACTCATCGATTCAGGAGCAGCTTCTTCCCCTCCACCATCCGATTTCTAACCAGTCCATGAACGTACCACCTCATTTTTATACCTTGCACTGTGCTGCTACTGTACTGAGCCAGACAGGAGGCCGTCTACACTGCCCAGTCCATCACCAGCACCAGCCGACATGCCATCAAGGCCATAGATACTGAAAGGTGCTGTAGGAAAAGGGCAGCAATATCATGAAAGATCCCACCCACCCTGCTCATGGACTGTTTTATCCAAGCAGTAAGGCTGATCGACACCTCCACCCACTAACCGACATCCACATTTGGCAGGAGAGCGGGACCAAGGAGCTTCCAGTGGAGATTCGGCAAAGTGAGGAACGTCTTCAAATCAACGAGCAACGAGTGAGGATCAATCCAGGACAGTGTCCACACCATGGTGACTCGATACCAGAACTGTGTTCTCTCCACACCACGGTGAATCGATACCAGAGCTGTGTTCTCTCCACACCACAGTGACTCGATACCAGAGCTGTGTTCTCTCCACACCGCGGTGACTCGATACCAGAGCTGTTTTCTGTCCACACCACGGTGACTCGATACCAGAGCTGTGTTCTGTCCACACCACGGTGAATCGATACCAGAGCTGTTTTCTGTCCACACCACGGTGACTCAATACCAGAGCTGTGTTCCGTTCACACCACGGTGACTCGATACCAGAGCTGTGTTCTCTCCACACCGCGGTGACTCGATACCAGGGCTGTTTTCTGTCCACACCACGGTGACTCGATACCAGAGCTGTGTTCTGTCCACACCACGGTGAATCGATACCAGAGCTGTGTTCTCTCCACACCGCGGTGACTCGATACCAGAGCTGTGTTCTGTCCACACCACGGTGAATCGATACCAGAGCTGTGTTCTGTCCACACACGGTGAATTGATACCAGAGCTGTGTTCTCTCCACACCACGGTGACTCGATACCAGAGCTGTGTTCTCTCCACACCACGGTGACTTGATACCAGAGCTGTGTTCTCTCCACACCGCGGTGACTCGATACCAGGGCTGTTTTCTGTCCACACCACGGTGACTCGATACCAGAGCTGTGTTCCGACCACACCACGGTGACTCGATACCAGAGCTGTGTTCTGTCCACACCACGGTGACTCGATACCAGAGCTGTGTTCTGTCCACACCACGGTGAATTGATACCAGAGCTGTGTTCTCTCCACACCACGGTGAATGGATACCAGAGCTGTGTTCCGTCCACACCACGGTGAATCGATACCAGAGCTGTGTTCCGTCCACACCACAGTGAATCGATACCAGAGCTGTGTTCTGTCCACACCACAGTGAATCGATACCAGAGCTGTGTTCTCTCCACACCGCGGTGACTCGATACCAGAGCTGTGTTCTGTCCACACCACGGTGAATCGATACCAGAGCTGTGTTCTCTCCACACCGCGGTGACTCGATACTAGAGCTGTGATCTGTCCACACCACGGTGAATTGATACCAGAGCTGTGTTCTCTCCACACCACGGTGACTCGATACCAGAGCTGTGTTCCGTCCACACCGCGGTGACTCGATACCAGAGCTGTGTTCTGTCCACACCACGGTGACTCGATACCAGAGCTGTGTTCTGTCCACACCGCGGTGAATGGATACCAGAGCTGTGTTCTCTCCACACCACGGTGACTCGATACCAGAGCTGTGTTCTGTCCACACCACGGTGAATCGATACCAGAGCTGTTTTCTGTCCACACCACGGTGACTCAATACCAGAGCTGTGTTCCGTTCACACCACGGTGACTCGATACCAGAGCTGTGTTCTCTCCACACCGCGGTGACTCGATACCAGGGCTGTTTTCTGTCCACACCACGGTGACTCGATACCAGAGCTGTGTTCTGTCCACACCACGGTGAATCGATACCAGAGCTGTGTTCTCTCCACACCGCGGTGACTCGATACCAGAGCTGTGTTCTGTCCACACCACGGTGAATCGATACCAGAGCTGTGTTCTGTCCACACACGGTGAATTGATACCAGAGCTGTGTTCTCTCCACACCACGGTGACTCGATACCAGAGCTGTGTTCTCTCCACACCACGGTGACTTGATACCAGAGCTGTGTTCTCTCCACACCGCGGTGACTCGATACCAGGGCTGTTTTCTGTCCACACCACGGTGACTCGATACCAGAGCTGTGTTCCGACCACACCACGGTGACTCGATACCAGAGCTGTGTTCTGTCCACACCACGGTGACTCGATACCAGAGCTGTGTTCTGTCCACACCACGGTGAATTGATACCAGAGCTGTGTTCTCTCCACACCACGGTGAATGGATACCAGAGCTGTGTTCCGTCCACACCACGGTGAATCGATACCAGAGCTGTGTTCCGTCCACACCACAGTGAATCGATACCAGAGCTGTGTTCTGTCCACACCACAGTGAATCGATACCAGAGCTGTGTTCTCTCCACACCGCGGTGACTCGATACCAGAGCTGTGTTCTGTCCACACCACGGTGAATCGATACCAGAGCTGTGTTCTCTCCACACCGCGGTGACTCGATACTAGAGCTGTGATCTGTCCACACCACGGTGAATTGATACCAGAGCTGTGTTCTCTCCACACCACGGTGACTCGATACCAGAGCTGTGTTCCGTCCACACCGCGGTGACTCGATACCAGAGCTGTGTTCTGTCCACACCACGGTGACTCGATACCAGAGCTGTGTTCTGTCCACACCGCGGTGAATGGATACCAGAGCTGTGTTCTCTCCACACCACGGTGAATGGATACCAGAGCTGTGTTCTGTCCACACCACGGTGAATCGATACCAGAGCTGTGTTCCGTCCACACCACAGTGAATCGATACCAGAGCTGTGTTCTGTCCACACCACGGTGAATCGATACCAGAGCTGTGTTCTCTCCACACCGCGGTGACTTGATACCAGGGCTGTTTTCTGTCCACACCGCGGTGAATCGATACCAGGGCTGTGTTCTGTCCACACCGCGGTGAATTGATACCAGAGCTGTGTTCTCTCCACACCGCGGTGACTCGATACCAGGGCTGTTTTCTGTCCACACCACGGTGAATCGATACCAGGGCTGTGTTCTGTCTACACCGCGGTGAATCGATACCAGGGCTGTGTTCTGTCCACACCGCGGTGACTCGATACCAGAGCTGTGTTCCGTCCACACCACGGTGAATCGATACCAGAGCTGTGTTCTGTCCACACTCCTGTATGGGTCAGAATGACAGAAAATAACCTTGCCACGCTGTCGTCAATTCATTTCGTGAGCCTCTGGAAGGTCCGCTGTATTTTCTGGCCAAGAAAGATCTCCAACCACACCATATTCCTTCAGTGTCACCAAGAGGACATGGCCGCAATCATCGTGAAGAAACGTTGGAGATGGATTGGGCACGTGATGAGAAGAGAGGCTAACTGTGTCCTTGGGACAGCCCTTCATTGGACCCCTGAATGGTGGAGGAAACATGGGAGGCCAAAGACAACAGCGCCATGCTGTAGAGGTAGAAATGAGGATCTTGAACCACAGCTGGGGCACAATATAGAAGATGGCCAAGGACAGACAGAGATGGAGAACAGTCATTGCTGTCCTAAACACCAGTGGCATAACAGGCAGTAATTTAACCACATCTGTACCTCCACCACTTTATCATTTCCTGTTCGAGTCTCTTACTAGACTCCTGAGCCTAGTGTCACTTTGTGTATGTACAATCAGTCTGTGTAGATATATCAGCTATCTTATGTATTTCTATATTCATTCTGTTTTTGTTTATTATTGTGTTCTTTATCTTACAATGTTGTTTTGCCACCTTGGACACCGGAGTAACAATTATTTTGTTCTCCTTGTGTACAGGAAATGAGAATAAACAATCTTGAATGTTCCTAAATCTTAAAGACAGCACATTTCACACCTGTCAGTGATAACAAACCTGACTCTTGCAGTGTGAGTGGATTAACGGGGAGAACTCTCGAATGTGAGCTAGCAACAGCACAGTGTGCTGAATGTTTATATCATGACACATATCCCCATATTTAACCTCCAGGCAAAATCTCCGGAATTTCCAAAGGGAAAAACCCTGGAAAAGTTCAGAGGAGAATTTAACTGTATTGTCAAGAAATGAAAGCACTTTCAAATCACAGCACCTTTTATAGTGGCATGGCTGTGTGATGGAGATTGCAAAGAGTTAAAGCTCTGGGCTTTCCAGCAGTGACTTGTTGGACCATTCAAAGAACTTTCAGTAGCTTTATTTTAGGAACTGGAAAGGGCACAGATGTACCTAGGGTTAGGGTTAGGGTGCAAAGTCCAGGGGGAGAGAGCTGGATTGAGTCAGTGGTTCGGAATCTGGGAACGTTGAAAAGGAAATGTAAGGCATTATGTTAATGTCCAGTGCACAGTGGGAATCCTGACACTGTGTGTGTGTGAGAGAGAGGGGGGAAGTCTGTATGCTCACCCTGTGACCTATGTATGTTTCCCCTGGGTACTCAGGTTCTGTCCCACAACCCAATGATGTGCGGGGTCAGTGGATTAACCGACTGCCGTATCACATATGACACAGCGGTTCCTACCCGCCCAGGTTGATGGGCAGGCAGTGTGGCAGTTAGCGTAATGTTATTACAGGGCCTGTGACCTGTCTACAATTTCTACCGCTGTCTGTAATGCTATTACAGGGCCTGTGACCTGTGTTCAACTCCCACCACTGTTTGTAATGCTATTACAGGGCCTGTGACCTGTGTTCAACTTCCACCGCTGTTTGTAATGCTATTACAGGGCCAATAACCTGTGTTCAATTCCTGCCGCTGTTTGTAAGGAGTTTGTACGTTTTTCCTGTGAACTCGTGTTTCCTCTGATTACTGAGGTTTCCTCCTACATTCCAACGATGTAAGGGTGAGTTGGTTAATGGGTGTAATTGGGCGGTGTCAGCTCATTGGGTCAGAGTGGCTTGTTAACGTGCTGTACCTCTGCGTAAAATACCTCTGCCTCAGGTCTCTAACTTGTAACTCTGTCCCTTCAGTGAAGAAACTTCCACTGGTGAAAAGATCTGCCTTTTTGTGAGCTCTCAGGCACTTCTCACCCCCTCGTTTTTGAGAAGCTGTAATCATCATGATCATTTACGTTTCCAATAACATTTATTGGAAACATAACAAACGCCACCTGTTTCCAAGACCCTCGGATGGCGGATTTCGTCAGCCCCTCTATAGGGGTCAATGAAAAGAAGGGAGGTGTAAGTGGAGCAGGCCCGTGTTAGAATGGTCAGGCTTTGGCTCAGCAGGCTCGGGCAAGAACAGGCAGAGGTTTGAACTTAAGATTAAGAAGTCAGAGGCATAATAATTAGGCAGGGTGGTAGTTCAGGCAGCAGAATGCTCCTCCTGTGAGATGAGTGATTGCAGAGTACCTGACATTCTTCCTATCACTACATCTGCAGAGTATTCACCCAATTTCAGATAGTACAGGCTTCAGATAGTGGATGGGTGACTACCAGGGAAAAGTAAGGGGAGTAAGTGGTCAATGCAAGGTTCCTCTGTGGCCTTTCCCCTCAGCAATAGGTACATCACTTTGGATACTGCTGAGTGAATGACCTACCAGCACCCAACAGCAATAGCCAGGCCAGTGTCACTGTGGCTGGTTCTGAGGCTCAGAAGGGAAGGGTAAAATCAGGCTGAGCAATAATGATAGAAGACTCCATAGTTAGAGGACTGGAAAGCTCCACAAGAGAATCCAGAGTGGTGTGTTGCCTCCCAGGTGCTAGGGGCCGGGGTATCTCAGAGATTCTTGAGGGAAGGGAGTAGCCAGAGGTTGTGGTGCACATTGGCACCAGTGACAGAGGGAGAAAGAGGGAAGAGGTCCTGCGTAGTGAGTGTAGAGAATTAGGGAAGAGGCTGAAGGGCAGGAACTGAAAGGCAGCAGTCTCGGGATCACTGTCTGTACCACAGGCTAGTCAGGGCAGGAATGGGATGATGGTACAGATGGATGGGTGGTCAGCACATACTACCGGGCCGTGAGGAAACGATATGAGTCAGCAACACCTTCCCTCATTCCCGGTCACGCCAGGTCGTTACCCGCCTAACCGCAGCGACACCCTCGCGCCAGGATCACCGGTCGGCCTCGGGCAACCGGCGCCTCGCGCGGCCGGCGGGAAGCGCCGTTGGTACCGGCCCGGAGCGCGGACGGATGGCGCCGACTCTAAACCTGTTCACCACACCGAATGCTCGTGGGGAGCCCGGTGCTAAAATATTCGCAGACGACCTAATTCGGGCTCAGGGTTTCGGAAGTAGCAGAGCAGCTACCTCGCTGCGATGGACTGAAAGTCATCCCTCGGCCGATAGATCCTACAAGCGGGGCGGGCGGGCGCCCTGCCGCTCTCCCCGCTCGGTCGGTCACTCGCTCCGGACTGCGATCGCTGCGGCCCCGGTACGGGGACCTCCGGCCCTGACCTCGTCCTCTCACCCCAGCCGCACCTGGCCAAGGCAGCGGGCGGGTGGCTGGAGCTCGGGCCCGGAGGCTGTCTAATGAGGCAATGAAGCCTCAGAACTGCTTCGGTACCTTGAGTCCAAGCGCCCTGCACTTAAAGACAAACCCGATGAATATTTTGGAGCGAAAAAAAACATGAGCAAGCAGGACAGAATCATACAACAGCTCCCATGCCTTGACATGGGGGGTGAGGGCGCTGGGCAGGGGCTACAACTCGCCCAAGGGTGACCTACAGGCTGGTGAAGGGAAGGAGCACCTCACACCTCCTTTGGTAGAGATGTAGCTCCGCCCCGCTACTGGTTGAGGGGTATGGATAGGATAGGTGCAGATAGGCTTTTCTCCCTCATATTGGGTGAGAGTAGAAATAGAGGGCAGAGGTTTCAGGTGAAAGCTGAAACGTTTAAGGGGAATCTGAGGGGGATCTTCTTCACTGATACGAGTGGGGAATGAGCTGCCAGCGGAAGTGGAAGATGCAAGTTTAATTGTAAGAATTAGGAGCAATTTGGATAGGTGCCTGGATGGGAGAGGTATGGAGGCTGCAGGGAGATGGGGGGGAGGTAAAACCAGTCTAGCATGGTGCAGATGGGCCAAAGGGCCTGTTTCTAGGGGAAACCCATGTAGTCCGAATGTGCTGCAACACTTGTGGGCTGTCCCCACCCCGGGCGCTTCCCTGCGTTGTGCTAACACAAACAACGTGTCTTTCAGTGTACACATGAGAAATAAGTACAAATCTGAACCTGTCACAGGGAGGGTGTGCAAACTTCACACACACATTCGTGTAGTGGTTAGTGCGGTCCTATTACAGCTCAGAGTTCAGAGTTCAATGCCAGTGATCGCTGTACGTCATCCCCATGGAACGCGTGGGTTTCCCCCAGGCCCTCCGGTTTCCTTCCGCACTCCAAAGACGTACTGGGTAGGTTAATTGGCCATTGTCAACAGTCCTGTGGTTAGTTTGGGTTAAATCGGCTTTGTCAGGGCTTGTCAGTAAACAAGTAAACAGACACAGAGCGCCAGAGGTCAGGATCGAACACTTGTCTCTGGCAGCTCTCTCCTTGTCAGGGCTGAAGGTCCCGCCGTGAGAATATCACATAGTGCAGATGTGTGAGGGCTGTTGGCCAACCACGGCAGGCCAAACTCCGTGCTGGATCAAAAATCACATTGGACAGGAAATCGAGTTGGAAGCATTCTATCAAATCCAGAGATTAACTTCATCTAATGTTACTGGAATATAAAGCACAAAGGCTCTCGGTTTGATGAATCTCTAGATCCCCAGTGTTTGGACCTGTCAATTCAACCCTTGAAAACACCAAACTGGAGTTTGTTCATTCATGTGCTATGTCATAAGGCGTGGGTGACCATGGTCTTCATGATCATGTTTGGTCTTGGCAAATTTTCGAACAGAAATGCTTTCCCTTCTTCTGGACAGTGTCTTTACAAGATGGGTGACCCCAGCCAACACTCTTCAGGGATTGTCTGCCTGCTGTCAGTGGTCGCATAACCAGGACTTGTGGTGAGCACCAGCCACTCATACGACCATCCACTACCTGTTCCTATGGCTTCACATTACCCTGAATGGGGGGGGGGGGGGAAGAGAGGGTGTTGTGCTACACCTTGCCCAAGGGTGACCTGCAGGCTAGCAGAGGGAACAAGTGCCTCACCCCTCCTTTGGTAGAGACACATCTCCAGCCTGCTGCTGCATTCAATTCCAGTCGCCTCACTACAGGAAGGATGTGGAGGCTTTGGAGAGGGTGCAGAAGAGGTTCATGAGCTGTAAGGAGAGGCTGGACAAACTAGGGCTGTTTTCTCTGGAGTGGCAACAGCCGAGAGGCCAGCACCGTAGCATAGCAGTTTACATAACACTATTAGAGTGCCAGTGATCTAGGTTCAATTCCCACTGCGGCCTGTGAGGAATCTGTACGTTCTCCCCGTGACCACAAGCAGTTCCTCCAGGAGCTCCAGCTTCCTCACAATTTCCAAAGACGTACAGGTTAGTAGATTAAATGGTCACAAGGGTGTAACTAGGGATGGGGACATATTTATCACTTGATAAAAATAAATAAGATCCCCCAGTATCTCTCTCCCAGGGTCAAAATGTCTAATAGAGGGCAAAGTTCAAAGTAAAGTTATTTTCAAAGTACATCTATGTCACCATATACAATCCTGAGATCCATTTTCATCCAGGCATACTCAATCTATAGAATAGTAACTATAACAAACAATTAAGACCATCCAACTAGGAAGCTCAACCAGAGAGCAGAAGACTACAAACTGTGCAAATGCATAAAGAAATAAATAATAATAATAAAAAATAAGCAATAAATATCGAGAAAATGACACGTAGAGTCCTTGAAAGTGAGTCCATTGGTTGTGGGAACATTTCAATGATGGGGCAGGTGAAGTTGAGTGAAGTTATCCCCTTTGGTTCAAGTGTAGTTGAGTTATCTTCTTTGGTTGAAAAGCCTGAATGTTGAGAGGTACTAACTGTTCCTGAAGCAAGTTGTGTCAGCCCTGAGGCTTCTGGACCTTCTCAATATTATGTATGTTGTTTTTTTTTTCTGTTTATATTTGCAAGTTTGTTGTCTTCTGTCCTTTGGATGAACACCCTAGTTGGGCGGTGTTTGATTGATTCTGTTGTGGCTGTTATTCTATAGATTTGTCAGGTACACCTGCAAGAAAATGAATCTCAGGGCTGTATATGGTGACATATGTGTACATTGATGATAAAATTTACTTTGAACTTCAATCAAGTGATTGGGGGAGGGAGGTGGAATTCTGACCTTTACCAGAGCTCAGAATCAGACAGTCTCTGTAGAAATGGCTTCCTCGTATTCCCCCGGGATTGAGAAGTCACTGCCAGCCTCAGAACAGAAGGTGTCTGTGTATGATTTCTTCTGGGGTGGAATTGGAGTTACACGAGTTACCTCATGGACCACACAAAGTGAGGGTAGGGTCAAAGTGCCCCTTCTCGAAGGAGGAGAGATACTGTGTTTAAAGTGCCCCGTCCTTGATCAAAATGAGGGACCGTGTACAAAGTGCCCTTTCCAAGATAAACAGTGTGAGTCAGCACAAGGGACTACAAAGTTTGTGGGGGTGGGCTGGGCACCAGAAGAGCCCGTATTCAGTGGGACAGGGAAACAAAAGGAAATTTGAAAGGAAGTACACCCACACTGTAAAGTCATTCAAAAATAATCATTTAATGACAAAATATTGCACAACATTTACAGATTTAAACAACTGCAGAGCTCCAGGCCTGCAGATGATCTACAGTCTAGTCTCCCCCCAGTGGCATTACAGAGCACAAACTGGCCCAACTTACGTATGCCGACCAAGATGTCCTTTGACTTCAGACCCATTACCTGTATTTGGCCCATATCCCTCCACCCTCTGGCTGAAGTTACACTTTGGGCTTCTTTCAAATCTCTCCCCTCTCACCTTCAGCCTGTGCCCTCCAGTATTCCATTTCTTTCCTATTGGAAATGTCACATTCACCCGATCTCTGCCCCTCAAGTTCCTGCTGAGTCTTACTCACCTCTCACCTTAAAATCTCCCCCTCATCTCAGAGTATCCAGGGGCTGGTGTCCACACTGTGACCTCCTCCACACAGCAGAAACCCCATACAGACCACGTGATCGCTTTGCGTTTAGTCCACAGGAACGACCCTCAGTGCCCTTTTTGACTCTCCCTTTAATAACCACTCCCACCTGTCACTCCGTGTCTCCCTGCTCTGTTAGTGATGGTCAATAACAAACTGAAGGAACGACACCTCGTTTGTCCAAACACATTGTAGACTTCAGGAGTCCATGTTGAATCGTAAAATTGTAGACAACTGTCCTCATTTATTTACCCCTCCCTGTGTTCAATCCGATCCCACTCTGTCAGTATCAAACTATACACACGTTCACATGTAACAAGCCGTTACGTGCCATTACTAAGAAATTCCCTCTGTTCTACCCGATTTCCTACCCAAATCGGCTTATTTATGGACTGTTTATTCCTCTTCATAAATGAGTTCCTCCAGCATTTTGTGCATTTTGTTGGAGTCACTTCTCTCCTCCCTGCCTTTCTCGTTTACCTTTCCTCTCTTTGTTTGTCTCTCCCTCTCCCAGCCTTTTTTTTGCCCTTCCTCTCCCTTGCTGTCTTTCTCTTCGTCTTTCCCCTCTCTCTTCCCCTCTCCCTTTTCCTCACAAGGAAAGGTCCCTTATCAGAAATGTTGACTGTTTTATTCTCTCTCTCTCTACACAGAAAGGGAAAGGTTCTGCTCAATCTGCTGAGTAATTTCAAAACTTCCTTTTATTTTGTTTCAAGCAATCAAAAACTTGGCAGGGCCCAAAGTGATGGCTGACTGCCCTGAAGGATGGAGGTCGAGGATCTGAGTTCCTCTCCAGGGATCGGAGCTTGATTGCACAACAGTAGATTGGTGAGGCCGTGAGGAAGCGCTGGGGGTCAGGCGGTGAGGAGGCAGCATGCATAACAGGAGGGGTGTTGAGGGAGCTCTGCACTGTGGGGGGTTCAATGAGGAGGGAGCATCGTGCTGTGGGAGGTGTCATATGCAGGGAGCGACACACTGTGGGAGAGAGTATTGTGCTGAGGAAAGGACTTCAAGAAGGCAGCAGCTCACTGTGGGTAAGGCAGTGAGGAGGGAGTGCTGTGCCTCGAGAGGGACAATGAGGGAGCTCCATGCCTTGGGAAGGCCAGAGAGGAGGGAGCGCTATGCCATGGGAGGGAAGATGAGGAAGTAATGCTGAATTGGGGTACAGGCGGTGAGGGAAGGGTGGTCCTCACTATGGGTGGGAGGACCGCACTGTGGAAGGGGGCGGTGAGGGGAGTGTGCCTCACTGCTGGAGGGTTAGTGAGGAGGGAACGCAACTCGTTACAGTGGTAGTACCAAGACAGGGCTGCGCCATGTAGAAGACGCAGGACCGAGGGAGGCCACTCTGCTGAGTAGGGAGGGCTGGCGCAGGTCACAGGGACGGGGATGAAGGCGGGCAGCAGCGAACAAGGACTGAGACGGCGTACACTTTGTGCCAAGTCTCACGCCGGCTGAGACAACCTTGGTACCCCCATCTCATCGCTGCTCGTCTGCGTGGGATAGTAGTTGAAGCCTGTGGAGAGGGAACGGGAATAGTTTTAGTATGGCGCCCACTCTCCCACTGATTATCAATATCTATTCTGAGAATACCAGCATTTGTCACACGTCCCCAACTGTCCCGTGAGAAGGTGTGGAGTGGGTGGCCTGCTCGACCCACTGCCGTCCTCCTGGTAAAGGCTGGGGAGGGTGGTCTCGAATTTGGACCCAGTGAGGCGGAGGATTGGTGAGATATTATACGGTAGGGACAGTATGGGATCTGGAGGGTGGGGGTCCCCTGTGTGTGGTGATATTCCCCCCACCCCCTCGGGGAAGGGCTCTCAGAGTAGTGAGGAACCATGGTGCGTTTTTAGACATTACAGCCACTGTTCTTATTTATTTATTATTTAGTATTTGCACAGTTTGTTGTCTTTTGCACACTGGTTAAACGCCCAAGTTGGTGCGATCTTGCATTAGTTCTGTTATGGCTATTACTCTATTATGGATTCATTGAGTATGCCCGCAAGAAAATGAATCTCAATTTGATCTAATTGAAAGCGATGGAGCGAATGTGGAGAGGATGCCTCTTACAGTGAGGAAGTACAATACCCATGAACACAGCCTCAGAATAGAGGGACATCCATTTAGAATCGAGCTCAGGAGGAATCTTTAGCCAGAGAGTGGGGTATCTGTGGAATTTGTAGCCACAGGAAGTTTTGGAGACCAAGTTATTGGGCATATTTAAGGCAGAGGTTGATAGAATATTGAGGCAAAGGGGGATGATGGATCAGCCATGATGAAATGGCAGAGCAGACTCAATGGGCCAAATTGCTTAATTCTGTTCCTATATCTTATGGTTTTGTGGTATGTGGTGACATATGGATTTTGATAATACATTTACTTTGAACTTGTTTTAATTGTGTTATTTCTCAATAGAACAGTCTTATGACAGGAAGAATGTGCGCTTTATGGAAGGGGATGTTTTGACAACAGAGGTAAACAGGATACAGCTTTTAAAGAATGAATGTCAAAACAAGATGATGGAGGAATGTTATGGAAAGGAGCCCCCCAATTCTGTAAAAAGTATGAGTGTTTCGTTTGAGACACAAAATTGAAGCTATTTTCATGACATTTGCCTGCAGATAGAACTTCCTTTGCAAAGAAAATAAGAAATGTGTCCAAAATCTGATCTACTCTTAAGTGGTTGGAGGGTGTTTCTGTACATTACAAGACCTAGCTGAAGGGTACTCGTCATCAGGCAGCAATGGGGCCAAATGGGTCAGGTCAGTGGGAATGGGCAGACTGGCCTCCACCTTCGGCTTTGGGTAGAGAGAGAACTGTTCGCAACTTTGATGCATATAGAGTGAAGAAGTTGAGGCTGAGGAGTCTCGTTACCCATGCAATTGGCCCGGTGCAAGGCTGGATTGCTCTGGGTGCTGAGCTGATTGGGAGAAATTGAGAGCGGCTTTGGGCTGAGCAGTGAAATCTGCGCCCGGAATGAGTCTCTGGGTGGTATGTTCTTGGCCCAGAGCCTTTTGCTGCAGCAGTGCCCGGGTCCTCGAGCGAGGAATGATGTGCTGTTTGGACAATTTAGACCAGAGATGGCCAACCTGTGGTGCATGCGGCAAAAGTAGCGCACTGGATAATTAGAAGCGGCGCATTGCACCACAATGATGATAATAAAAAAGTAAGCCTACTCATGCAGAAATATTAACCAAAAACCAATTTGTAGAAAAAAAATCTAAAACAGGAATTCAAGTAGCTTAGAGCTAGAAATGGGTTTTACTGAGAATAAATCTAAAACTTAGCAATTTTATTATTTCGTGCACATCTTTTGGTGAATGTTTTCTTCTTTCATATTAATCTCTTTTCAATTTTAAAAAATGTTCAATGAGTCAAACTAGGAAAGAAAGACTTTTGTTCTGCAGTCGATCCATAACTGTTCGATACACGTTTGGTGCTTGTATGATCCTGGCGCCAGGCGTCTGCACCAGCGGTGCGTCGCAGGTTTTTGCCAGTCAGTTTACAATTGACACTCGTTCGCAACAGACTTGTGCTTTGTTCGTCCTTTGTGAACATTTGTAGTTTTGTACTCTTTTGAAAATTAAGCCTTGTTTTTACATTCAGTTACCCATCACAGTGCAAAAGAAAATGAGCAAAAGATCAGAAAGTGATAGTAAGTGTGAATTCAATGAACAGTGGGAAAATGAGTTCTTATTTATAACAGGAAAACTGTTGTGCAATGTTTGTGAAACGACTTTCTCACATAATAGAAGACATGATCTTAATAGACACTACAAAACACAACATCAGACTGAAATAGAAGGAAAACTGAAGCTAGTGCGTGGGTCTGAGTTACGGAAAGAATATGTGATTAAGAAAAAGGGAGAAATCAAAAGAAGACAAAATATATTTGTTAAAAGTCTCAATAAGGTAAGTAATGTTTATCTTGTTTTATATTAAATCAATATATTGTAGCAATGTACTACATACAGAGCTAGAAACAACGACACGCAGTCGGTAAGTCGTTTCAAGACTAGTTTATTCAAACTTCGCGGCACTGGCTTTTAATCCCTAGCTCCCGCCCTCTCCGGGCGGAAATGACATCAGAGGTGCATTACCAAAGCCTCTCCCCGCGCACGGGCTATTTGTGAGTCGGTTCACCTGCGCAGAAAGTGGGTCGCCACAATATCATGTAAAATGCTAAATATGTCTATATTAACATATTTTTATAAGAATTGAATGGTGCATCTGAAGTCATGCACAAAAAAATTGGCGCATGGATTGTAAAAGGTTGGCCACCCCTGATTTAGATGGACAGGGTATTGGGATTGGAGGTGAGAGCAGATTTCACTCGCTCTCCCGCAGGGTTCACTCCTCTCTCCATGGTACCGAGGCCATGGGACTGCTGCCATACTCTGTGTCCGATAACAGGATGAACTGATATACCAGACATCCCACCCTGCAAAAACTCATTTCAGGGAGGTAGCACCACCACCCCCCCGACCCCTGCAACCCATATTTCCCCCCACCCCGGTTGACTTCAAAGGGTGTGTCTCCAGGACATTTGATTCTGAAAGAACACAATTTATTTGATCACATATTGAAACCACACACACACACACACACACACACACACACACACACACACACACACACACACACACACACACACACACACACACACACACACACACACACACACACACACACACACACACACACACACACACACACACACACACACACACACACACACCCCCTTATTGAGCAGTCTCAATGCTGATGCAAATGGCAACACTCATCATTTTTGACCCCTGTTAGGCAGGGGTACACTTTAGCATAGTCTGGGGTGAAGTACGTTTTACATTCTCTTGTTTTGGAACACTCTGCAAACGTGCTGCAGGGCACTAAACTGAACTGATGGACAATGAAAGGCAGAGAGAGGTCGACTAAAGCCCGCACACAGAGAAAACTGATAGGTTTATTTAGCACAAAGAGAGACCAATTGGTTCTCTCTCTCTCACTCAAAAAAAAATCAATTTCCATGATGTTGTATATAATTTGTGGGCGTCAGGAAGCCGCTATCAATATGTGGGAGACTCCTGGAATTCCCGGGAGAGGTGGGATGTCTGTGATACCCAGGCTTTGGGCCTACTCCAGGGTTTGGAGCTAAGGACATATTTTGGGTTGAAATGTTGTTGTTTGCTTCTGAAGTTTACATGATTTGTTTTCTCCCCCACCATCCTGGCCACCCCCCCCCCCCCCCCATATCGTGTGTTGGTCTTTATTTTATTTATCTATAATTCTGTTCTTTCGGGTTTCTTGCTTTGTGACTGCCTGTAAGTAAAGAAGTCTCAAGCTTATATAATTAATACATTCTTTGATAATAATAAATGTACTTTGAATAAAAAGTTGCCCCTCACCTTTGGATGTAGACTTCTTACAGCCTTTATAGATGGCAAAGGCCAAGAGAGAGAGGACGATGATGATGGAGATGAGGATCATGATAACCATCTTTTGGTTCAGTTGTCCCATGTGTCTCTCAGGAATCTCTGGTGAAATCACAGTAGAAAATGCCCTTTTCTCCAAACATCCCTCCTCAGGATGGTCGCATCCTGTGAATGGAAGGTAGGCACAGGGGTAAATCATAAACACAAGAGATTCTGCAGAGGCTAGATGTCCAGAGCAACCGGCACAAAACGCTGGAGGAACTCAGCACCTACAGAAATCAATAAGCAGTTGATGTTGTGGGCTCAGATCCTTCATCAGGACTGGAAGGAGAGGGGGAAGAAGAGGTGGAAAAGGTAAAGGGCTGGAGCGGAAGGAATCTGACAGGAGAGGAGAGTGGACCATGGCAGAAAGGGAAGCAGGAGGGAGGTGATATGCAGGTGAGGAGAAGAGAAGAGGCAAGAGGTGAACTGGAGTGGGGAATGGAAGAGGGAGTGGGGAAATTGAGCAGGGAAATTTAACGAAATCGACGTTCGTGCCTTTTGGCTGGAGGCTACCCAGACAGAATACGAGGTGCTCCTCCAGCCCGAGGGAGACCTCATTGTAGCAGTAGAGGAGGCTGTGGACCGAGATGTCGGAATGGGAATGGGAATCCGAATTAAAATGGTTGGCATGCAAGGATAATACCTACCATTTCTTTGGCGTTTTTATCTTTTTTTAAACGAGGCCAAGTTGCTAGCTCTACGCTCAACCCAGCACGGATGGAAAGCGTGCAAGGAGCCGGCTGGATTTGAACTCGGGACAAACTTACCTTGAAGCCCGCTGCAGATGCCACTATCAATGATTTAGTTTAGTTCCTCGTGTTTGTCTCTGCTCCCTCTACCTAGTGTTTGGTTTATAATCTCAGGGATTAGGATTCCTCTGGCAGGCCCACCCCTAACCTCCCCCTCTCCCCTTGGGAAGGGAGGCTGAGCCACTGCTGTATTTCCAGTGAGGGTTCTCCTGCACCGCTGCCAGGGAGGGGACTCCGGGATTTGGGCCAGTGACGGTGACAGAAAGTGTGAGAAAGGGAAGAAGGAATGAAGCAAGAGAGGCAGGAGGAAGAGATCAGGATAGACAGAAATAAGGAGAATGGGGCAAAATTAGAGAAAGAAATAGAAAGAAAAAGGCAGGAATGGAGTGAGAGACACAGAGAAACACTCTATTTATTTATTGAGATAGAGGGCTGGAAGGGCCTATTTTGCACTTAAAGCTGTGCTGCACAGCAGACCCCAATTTAATCCGAGTTTAATCACTGGAGAATACACAGTGACCAACCAGGACGTCCTTGGATCGTGGGAGGAAACCGGAGCACCCGGAGGAAACCCATGCGATCACAGGAAGAACATACAATCTCCTTGTATGCTGCAGCGGGAATTCAACCCAGGTCACAGGTACGTTAAAGTGTTGTGCTAAGCAGTACATTAACGTTACGCTCCACCCCACCTCCCTCTTATTCTGTCACTTTCTCTCTCTTCCCTCTCTCTCCCCACTCTTCCCCAACTCGGTCACTCTACTCTCTCTCTCCCCCCATTTTCTCTCTCTAACTCCCCCCCACACTTTCTCTTCTTTTTCTCTTTCTCCCCCTCTCTACCACCCACACCTCCCTAACTCAAATCTCTGAATTGAAAAGCCATGCCAAGTGATTGCGCGAGGCGCTGAGGAGCAAGCACCGTGGGGGGGGGGAGATGGGCGACGAGGGAGGATAAGAAGTCTCCAGAATGGAATACTGACCGGAGGCGAGGGAGGGAGATGTGAGCGGCACAGAGCTACTGTAGTGCGGAATCTCGGATCCGGAGTTCTGTCCTGTCTTTCCCAAAGATTGGGTGGATCCAGGGAATACTGGGGAGATCCCCTCAGACGTCTCCACCACTGCTGTTGGCAGTTTCACGGCTGGGGTTTGGTCAGAGGTCGCAGTCACTGGCTGACGATCCAGCAGGGTCCATGTCGGAGTTTCTGTACTGCCTGTACAGGGGGTTCATAAAACAGAGATTGAGAATTAGGCCATTTGGTCCATCGAGTCTGTTCTACCATCTCCCATTAACCCCCTTACCAATCAGGGACATATCAATCTCTGCTTTAAATGCATTTGACGCCCATAGCCCACTCCCCCCCCCACCCCATGGCAACGAATTTCACTGATTCACTAGTTTAAAACAATTCCTCATCATTGTTCAGAGTGCTGAAGACACGAAGGGTGATGACAATGTCGCCATCGGTTGCACTGGGATATGGACAGGACGGGCTGGGAATTGGCAGATGGAGTTGAAACTGGAAAAGGATGAAGTGATTCACTGTAGAAGGTCAAACCTGCAGTCTGGCCACTACTCAACAACCTACAAACTCACTTTCAAGGACTTCCTACCACTCGTGTTCTCAGTATCATTTTCATTTGCAGTTTGTCTTTTTTTTAAAAAAAGACATTACTTCCAAAATTAATTGTTTGGTCAGAGAAGTCCCTTTGGCCCATCCACTCCATGCTGAAACCATTAAACTGCCTACTCCCATGGACCTGTACCAGGACTCCAGCCTTCCATGTACCTATTCAAACTTCTCTTAAATATTGAAATCGAGCTTGCATGCACCACTTCCACTGGCAGCTCGTTCCACACTCTCACTACCCCCCGAGTGAAATTTCTCCTCATGTTCTCCTTAAACATTTCACCTTACACCCTTAACTCTTGACCTCTATTTCTAGTCCCACTGACCTCAGTGGAAAAAGCCTGCTTGCATTTACTCTATCTATACCCCTCATAATTTTGTATACCAAATCTCATCTCAGTCTTTTATGTTCCAAGGAATAAGGTGGCTGGAGTAAGGGCCTTATGCTTTGGCTCTTGTGGGGTTAAAGGGTAGAGGCCAGATAAAGGCCAGTCCTCCAGGTTCGGGGGTTCAGCTCAGCGCTAACAACCCTGACTGGTAAAACAAAATTGTTACCAGCAACAGAGAATCTTTCTACATGATCCCATGATAATGATTGCTCTTAGCAATTTTTTTTTTTAAAAAGAGAAGTGGTTTGCCATTGACCTCTGGGCAGTGTCTATAAAGACGGGTGATCCCAACCATTATCAACACTCTTCAGAGATTGTCTGCCTGGCGTCAGTGGTCGCATAACCAGGACTTGTGATCTACACCGGCTGCTCATACGACCATCCACCACCTGCTCCCATGGATTCATGTGACCCTGATCCAGGAGGGTGAGCTAAGCGGGTGCTACACCTTGCCCAAGGTTCACCCGCAGGTCAGAGGAGGGAAAGGAGTGCCTCACACCTCATTTGGTAGAGACGTATCGCCATCCCGCCACCCTAACAAGCAGGCCTTTGAAACGTGGCAGGAAACTAGAGCATTCCGAACAAACACGCGATAACAGTGAGAACATAGAAACTCCCTGGGCACAGTGGTGGGCATCGAACCAGAACGTAACCGCGGCCTCCACACAGCACCAGGCCTTACCCAGTGTTGTCTCGGTAGGGCGACTGGAATCCCAGTCAGCTGTGGAGTGCAGGGATCTCGGATGTGCCTCCGTGGTTGTGTGCTTGTTGCCGAGTTGTTTCTCTGCTGTCGGAAGACTGGCACTTTTCTGAGCTGCAGGAGACAAATTGGGTCAGCCTGACACTACCTCGCCCACAGTCCAGTGCTTTTCTCACCACCCCTCCCGCAGAGCGACACTCCCTCCTCACCGCCCCTCCCGCAGAGCGACACTCCCTACCTCAGCGTGCACATTAGCATCTTTGGCCATCCCACACATCTCATACATGGAGGGAATGTGGCTCCCCGTCACTGACTGGTGCGGTGGAGCACGGCACAGAAAAGATACATGAACCATTCCCGATTCCCATCCAGTAACTAGTGGGCTGATTCAGTTATCTGCACTGGGACTCAGAGCGCACAAAAAGACTCTGTCGACTCTAAATATACCCAATGACTTGGCTTCCACATTCCTCTGGCTAAGGAAACTGCTCTTCATCTCCATTCTAAATGGATGTCCTTCCATTCGAGGCTGTACCATCTGGCCCTAAACTCCCCCGGTATTGGAAACATTATCTCCATGTCCACTCTATCTAGGCCTTTCAATATTTGGTAGGTTTCAATAAGGCCAAAAGACATAGGAGCAGATTTAGGCCATTCAGCCCACGCATGCTACCAAACTCCAGCAACAATCTGATAACCATTTCACTCCCCTTTTTACGCTTTGGAGTATTACCATTAACTGAGGGGTCTACGGACCCCAGGTTGGGAACACCTGCTCAAGAAGGAAGGAAAACAATGGTCACATTCAGGAACTATTCACAGGGCAATGGTAAAGGTGGAGCTCTACCAGCGGCTGGAATGTCCTCGATGGGCCGAAAGGCTTCTGTCTGCGCTGTAATGCTATGATTACCTTTATCGATATAATCCTTAAGGTCCTTCACCCAGAGACGATCAAGGTTCAGGCAGATGTTTCCTAGTTTCTTATGGACGACGCTGTGGACAGAACAGGTGAAGTTTAGCACTGGGGACAGGGGTCAAAATGGTACAGCCCTTGCTCAGTTTTCCCATCCGCAACCAGGGCAAAGGGTCTATTGACCCACCGGAGTGGTCAGGTGGGCACTGCCAGTCACCCCAATGGAATACGGTCTTCTTTTAAACAGAGGGCAGGGCTGTGTGTAGCTCCCTCTACATTGTCCCATCATACAGTCCCGGGGTCAGTCACAGAGTGAAGCTCACTCCACACTGTCCCATCACACAGTCCCGGGGTCAGACACAGAGTGAAGCTCACTCCACACTGTCCCATCACACAGTCCCAGGGTCAGACACAGAGTGAAGCTCCCTCTACACTGTCCCATCACACAGTCCCAGGGTCAGACACAGAGTGAAGCTCACTCCACACTGTCCCATCACACAGTCCCAGGGTCAGACACAGAGTGAAGCTCCCTCTACACTGTCCCATCATACAGTCCCGGGGTCAGGCACAGAGTGAAGCTCCCTCTACACTGTCCCATCACACACTCCCGGGGTCAGACACAGAGTGAAGCTCACTCCACACTGTCCCATCACACAGTCCCAGGGTCAGACACAGAGTGAAGCTCACTCCACACCAGGAGATTGCAACCTGTGGTCCATGGACCCCTTAATTAATGGTAGGGATCCATTACATAAAAATAGTTGGGAATCTCTTTCACACTGACCCATCACACACCCTCAGAGTTATTCACAGCGTGAAGCTCCCTCTACACCAGGGTTTCTCAACCAGGGTATTCACTGAGAGGTTGTGATTAAAGAAAGTAAACAATGTTTTTTTTAAACTTTACATGATGGTAGTGCTCACAGTGGTGGACAGTGTGCCCCGTAGCAACCTCAGCCCAGTATGACAGTGTGCAGTTGGACCCTGTTTATTTGATCGAGTTCAGAAGGCAAGACGGTAGGCTGATAACTGGTGAGGGCTGTATTGTACGTAGGGGAGGACGGTAGGCTGATAATTGGTGAGGGCTGTATTGTACGTAAGGGAGGATGGTAGGCTGATAATTAGTGAGGGCTGTATTTCACGTAGGGGAGGATGGTAGGCTGATAATTAGTGAGGGCTGTATTTCACGTAGGGGAGGACGGTAGGCTGATAATTGGTGAGGGCTGTATCGTACGTAGGGGAGGACGGTAGGCTGATAATTAGTGAGGGCTGTATTTCACGTAGGGGAGGACGGTAGGCTGATAATTAGTGAGGGCTGTATTGTACGTAAGGGAGGACGGTAGGCTGATAATTGGTGAGGGCTGTATTTCACGTAGGGGAGGACGGTAGGCTGATAATTGGTGAGGGCTGTATTTCACGTAGGGGAGGACGGTAGGCTGATAATTAGTGAGGGCTGTATTTCACGTAGGGGAGGACGGTAGGCTGATAATTAGTGAGGGCTGTATTGTACGTAGTGGAGGACGGTAGGCTGATAATTAGTGAGGGCTGTATTGTACGTAGGGGAGGACGGTAGGCTGATAATTGGTAAGGGCTGTATTGTACGTAGTGGAGGACGGTAGGCTGATAATTAGTGAGGGCTGTATTGTATGTAGTGGAGGACGGTAGGTGGATAATTGGTGAGGGCTGTATTTCACGTAGGGGAGGACGGTAGGCTGATAATTAGTGAGGGCTGTATTGTACGTAGGGGAGGACGGTAGGCTGAAGAGGAATGTGAAGTGCATTTTCCAAGCATTGAATGGACTCGCCTAATTTGGGCTGTGATGTTCCTGTGCAAAATACATGGGGAATTTTATTAACCCTTGTGTTTTGCAGACATGTCTGACAGTCCAATATGGTTATTTTTGAATAGGACATGTGAGATATGAAGGGGAGGATTCTAGGCCCATAGACAATTCCGATAAGGTTAATGATGAACAATTACAGAATTCTGAGTCATTCCACTGCACTACTGCAACAACAGACACAAAAAAGTCCGTCTTTACAATGAAAGTTACTTATCAAGGCATTTTGCATCGACTGGTGAGCCAAGTTGTCCTGTTCCATTGTGCCTAGTCTGTAGCAAACAACTTACAGATGCAGCAATGGCTCCAGCAGAATTGAAAAGACACTTAAATACAAATCACAGCCATATGACATGCAAAAGTGCTGATTACTTTAACGGTTATTAGAGTCTCAAATAAACAGCTTCTGGAAATAAAGTCACAGTCAATAAAAAAAAGTAGAACTTATTACCCAGAAAAGGAGAAGTCACACAATTCGTGAGAACCTAATGGTGCCAGCATGTAAATTTATAGCGGATAAAATGCTAGGACAAGATGCAGTATGAGAAATTGAAAAGGTTTCATTCTCAAACATTATGATAAGCTGACATATTGATGACATGTCACATGATGCTGAAGAGTTTTTGTGTGATAATCTGAAAAACAGCTTCTCTGTCCAGATTGATGAATCAGAGTTCACCAATAAAGGTCATCTTGTGGCATTTGTAAGATGTGTAAATGATGGTGAAATTCAAGGATACTTTTTTTCTAATGTGAAGAGCTGTCCAAAACAAGCAAAGGCCAAGATATATTTAATGTTTTGTCTTCATATCTGGAAACAAAAGTTCTGTCTTGGAGGGACTGTGTTGGCATCTGTACTGATGGCGTCCCATCAATGATTGACTCCATGAGAGGTTTCGTCTCTCTTGTAAAAATGAAAATCCTGACATTGTCACAACACACTTTCTTCACAGAGAGGTGTTGATCTCAAAAACTCTTAGAGATGGATTGAAAAAAGTTACTACAAAAATGGTTAACTTTATTAAACAAAGATCAGTTCACTCAAGAATGTTTAAAAAACTGTGAATACCCTGACAAAGGCACACCAGTCTCCTGATACATGCAGAAATCCAGTGGCTAAGCAGAGGAAGAGTTCTCAACAGGGTGTTTGAGCTGAAAGGTGAATTGCAGAAGTACTTTCAAGAAAATTTTTGCTGAGTGCTTTGAAGATGACGAATGGCTGCAGAGACCAGCCAACTTAGCAGATATTTTTCATCATATGAACCAGTTGAACAAGTCTCTTCAAGGCCCTACAAAAGATGTCTTGACCTCAAGAGACAAGATTCTTGGATGTAAACGGAAACTCAGTCTTTGGAAAAGTCATATTGCGAAAGGAAATCTTGAAATGTTTCTACTGCTGCTTGGGCTTGAGATTGAGGAAGGATATCAGAAAGTCTCGAGTCTTATTGAAATCCCCCTGGAAGAACAAAATTGAACAATACTCTCCCTTCCTTTCACCACGAGACTGGGTGAGGGAACATTCTCTAAATCTTCCGCTCAGCCTTTGAATGAAGAAAAAGAACTGTGATCGTGCACTCAAGATAAGATTTACTGACTTGCCCTGGACAAGTTCTGGATTTCAGTGACAGAAGAGTATCCTACCATTCATTGAAAAGCAATGAACATTTTACTGCAGTTTTCAATTTCTTACACGTGAGCAAACTTTTTCTTGTTTAAGAGCAAGGATAGAAAATGTTTCATTTCAATGGAATGGGAAATCTGTGAACTTGTGCAGCAAAAAACAAGCACAGATTTCACATGCTAGGCCTATATTTGAGCCTGACTGTGTCACTTAGTAAGAAAATATTTTTTCAAACTCTTGTATAAATTTGTGTCTTAGGTTATATTTTTATTCATATTGCTTTGGCTTATGGTTTTTAGTAACTTTACTACTCAATAAACTTCCATATTGTAAATAAGTTTAATTAAAATAAATTTACAACCTTTATTTAAAGTAAATCTACCAAGCCTACCTTTAGAAAAATTAAATCCCATTTTGGCTTAAGCCAGATATTCAGCAGAAATTTATTATGTTTGCTTTGTGAGTTTTTAATGTTTATGAAAGGGAAAGAAAGAAAGGTAAGCTAAGCTTAACTACCTGTTTTTCTCCAAGAAATGTTGGCTAAAAGTTCATTCTCTATTCAAAAGACAGCTCAGCCATAGCAGCGGCGGTTTTCCCTATTAGCATGCTGAGCTCTGGATCGAGAGACAGGTTGCTGGAGACTGTCGATCCTAGGCAGGTGAATTCATCTACCTCTTTCAGGGTGTGGTCGCCGATACTGATGTTGGGGCCTTCGCGGACGAATTGGACAACCTACACCCGCCAAGAGCACCGCCTCAACAGCTTCTACCTACGGTGCTTGTGTGGGTTCCTGGGCAATTCCCAGAAAGACCGCGTGCCAAACAAGGACATCCTGGACCAGGCCAGCATGCCAAGCACGTATGTCCTTCTCACACAGTGATGACTGCGCTGGCTTGGCCATGTCCGTCGCATGCAGGGTGGCCGCATCCCCAAGGACATCCTGTACGGAGACCTTGCCGCAGGATCCCGGCCCATAGGGAGCTCACTGCTTCGTTACAGGGACGTTTGTAAACGTGACCTGAAGTCTGCTGATAAGAGACAGTTGCACCTGGCGACAGGCTGTACGTCCAGGCATTACCAATGCAGAGGAAAAACGAACTCGACTGTGGTCGGACAGAAGAGAGAGAAGGAAAGCTGAGTGACTATCCAGCCACAGCCATCAGCCTTCGTGTGAAGCAGCTGTGCCAAGGACTGCCGCTCAAGAACCAGCTTATTCAACCACAGCCGACGCTGTTCCACACCCAACCGGGCCCATCCATTGTCCGTTAGACAGACGGAGCCATTAATTATTAATTAATTCAAAAGAGCATTGACAATATTTTTTGGATTAATATACCTAAAACTTATTGATCAAGTGAATGTACCTTGTGCTCTAGGTATAATATTATTATTAATTCTAATAATAATAATAATGAACCCAGGGGCTCCCCAAGACCGGAAAGTTATTTCAAAGGTTCCTCCAGGGCATTAAAGGTTGAGAAAGGCTGCTGTACACATGCTCTCGGGCTGGGACGATACAGGTTCAAGGGCACTGGTTAACCAGACCAAGGATTCATACAGATGCGTGGCGAGGGATTTGATACAACCCACACTAATGAGAAACAGGCAAGACATACTCACAGAAAGGCTGACTGACGGTTATTGCAGTGTCTCACGGTCCTGTAATTTGGTAAAAATTGTCCATAATCACTGTTCTTCCACCTCACGGCAAGGAATTTGTTGCAGCATGTTTCATCAACCTCCGATTTAAAAGCCATGGCTGTGGATACATAGATCTGGTCTGGTGACTGAGGCAGGAATCTGGAGATCCCCTCCTGGACAGGGGTCCCCTTTTGTCACAGTCTCATCTAACCCAGAGTTTCCGAGTGGGCACCAACCCTTGTGAGTTCCTGCACTGAACTGGCATACTCTGATTTTAACTGTAACCCCCACCTTCCCCTACACCCCTCCCTGTCTCTGTAACCCCTCCATCCCCTACACCCCTCCCTGTCTCTGTAACCCCCTCCATCCCCTACACCCCTCCCTGTCTCTGTCACCCCCTCCATACCCTACACCCCTCCCTGTCTCTGTAACCCCCTCCAGTATTTACACCCCTCCCTGTCTCTGTAACCCCTCCATCCCCTACACCCCTCCCTGTCTCTGTAACCCCCTCCATCCCCTACACCCCTCCCTGTCTCTGTAACCCCCTCCATCCTCTACACCCCTCCCTGTCTCTGTCACCCCCTCCATCCCCTACACCCCTCCCTGTCTCTGTAACCCCCTCCGGTATTTACACCCCTCCCTGTCTCTGTAACCCCTCCATCCCCTACACCCCTCCCTGTCTCTGTAACCCCCTCCATCCCCTACACCCCTCCCTGTCTCTGTAACCCCCTCCGGTATTTACACCCCTCCCTGTCTCTGTGACCCCTTCCAGCCCCTACACCCCTCCCTGTCTCTGTAACCCCTCCAGCCCCTACTCCCCTCCCTGTCTCTGTGACCCCTTCCAGCCCCTACACCCCTCCCTGTCTCTGTAACCCCCTACAACCCTCCCCCTTCCCGTAAATATTCTGCTTTCGACTCGGACACCCTCCGGCGTCTGGTTGACAGGAACAAGTTAACTTTAAACTCTGTCTCTCACCCGACCACGATAACAGCGATCCCAGGAGGAAGGCGGACAGGTAGAAGTTGTCCCTCTGAGGTGCCATATCCTTCGAGGCGGGCTCGGCAGCGTGGAGCAGCAACCACTGACCACCCGGCGCAGCCGGACGGAGACTGGGCTGTATCCCCGTTCGGGGTTTCCCCAGAAGAGGAGGAACTTCGATTGGCCAATGGGAGCTCACGGCTGGGGCAGAGGTAATCTGGTCGGAAAGTGGGCAGGAGCAGAATGAGGCGAAAAAGAGGGGCAACTAGAGTGGCGAGAGGGACAGAAGGAGGAGTCAATGGCCACAGTCAGGGACAACAGGAGAACAATAAAAAGGCAACAAGAGTGTCATTAAGGGGAGTGAGGCAATAGGAGGGTAACTAGAGGGCAATTGGGAGAGACAAAAGAGGAGGAATCAGAGGGGCAACACAAAGGGAAACAGGTGAGGCAATAGTAGGGGGAAACACAGATGATACAGGAGGTACAACAGGTCTGACAAAAGAGATGTTACCACTGGAGAGGTAACTGCAGTGAGAGGAGGGGCAATTGAGCAAGAGGGAAACAGGAAAAGTAACAGTTGGGGCAGGAGGAAGGGACAGGAGTAACAGGGATGTGGAGAAGTAGGCAGCTAGAGGGGTGTGTGGTATAGGAAGTCTTGTGTGGTCACTGTGGAAGGGGGGTGGGAAGAGGGAATGTAAGTGCAGAGGGGTAGAGCTAAATGGAGGGTAGTGGGGCAATTGACTACAGAACCACAGGTGTTAGTGGTTAGTGCCACACTTACAGCTCAGAGTTCAATTCATTTTCTTGCGGGCACACTCAATAAATCTATAGATTAATAATCATAACAGAATCAATGAAAGACCACCCAACTTGGGTGCTCATCCAGAGAGCAAGAACAGAAAACAGTGAGTTATGGTGAGAAGATATTAAAAGTGGGTTCTGTCGGGATCAGTTTTGGGGCTGCTGCTGTTTATAATTTATATAAATGATTTGGATAAGCACATAACAAATAAACTAGAAAAGTTTGCCAATGGCACAAAATTAGGGGGACGAGCTGATAACATTCAGGCAGCTGAATCAATACAGTTTGCTCTAAATAAAATTCAGATGTTGGCAGATAAATAGCAAATGAAATTTAATATATATAAATGTAAAGTATTACATATAGGAGGTAGAAATATTAGATATAAATATGCAGTGGGGGTATTGAGTTAGCAAGTGCATGAGAAGGATTTCAGCATTCAGGAAGACTCATCGCTATCACCACCTAGACCATGCAGAGAAGCGATTAGGAAGGCTAATAGAATATTGGGCTATATAATGCAATCAGTGGAGTTCAAGTCTAGAGACATTCTCCTTAAGCTGCATAATGTGCTTATGAGGCCACACCTTGAATACTGTGTACAATTTTGGTCTTCATATTGTGTGAGAGAGGTGAAGGCACTGGAGAGAGTCTAGCACATCCCAGGTCTGCAGGGTATGAGCTATGAAGAAAGATTGGGAAAGAATTACATCTTTTTAACCTAAGTAGATGTAGAATGAGGAGACATGATAGAGGTGTTCAAAATCATTAAGGGTATAAGTACGGTGGATGCCAGCTGCTACTTCACAATTAATCCATCATCAAGGACACGGGGTTATAGGTGGAGACTGGTTAAAGGGAGATTTCAGACTAACATCAGGAAGCATTTCTTTACACAGCAAGTTGTGGACACTTGGAACAAACTACCAGGTTGTGTAGTGGAGAGTAGTACCTTAGGGACTTTCAAATCTAAATGATAGTTATTTCAACACCATGTGAATAGGAATTTAGCAAGCTTTGTTGTGCTGAATGGCCTGTCTCTTCAAAAAAACTTTCTAGAGTTCAAATATTCTAAAAACTGTGCAAACACAAAACTAAATGAATATATAAGCAATGAATATACGTTGTATTTTCACGTTCTCCCCATGACCACGTGGGTTTTCTGTGGGTGCTCCGGATTCCTCCCACATTCCAAAGACGTACTGTTCGGTAGGTGAATTGGTCTTTGAAAATTATCCAGTGCTAAGGTTAAACTAGGGTTAAACCTTTGGATTTTGTTGGGTGGTGCAGCTCGAAGCACTGGAGGGCCTGTTCTGAGCTGTAATTAATTAATCAATCAATAAATAAATAACCAATACATATGGAGATCATGAGATGAAGAGTCCCTGAAAGTGAGTCCATAGGTTGTGGGAACATTTCAGTGATGGGGCAAGTGATGTTATCCCCTTTGGTTCAGAGCCTGATGGTTGAGGGGTACTAACTGGAATCAAATGGTGTGAGTCCTGAGGCTGTTTTACTTTCTTCCTGACGAAGGGTCTCGGCCCGAAACGTTGACTGCGCATTTCAACTGATGCTGCCCGACCCGCTGAGTTCATCCAGCTTTTGTACGTGTTGATTTGACTAAACACAGCATCTGCAGTGTACTTTGTGTTTACTTTCTTCCTGATGGCAGCAGTGAGAAGAGAGCACGTTCTGGGTGGTGGGGGTCACTGACGATGGATGCTGCTTTCTGTGACAATGCTCCATGTAGACGTGCTCAATGGTGAGGAGGGCTTTGCCCAGGATGGACTGGGCTGTATCCATTACTGTTTTAGGATTTTCTGTTCAAGGGGATTGGTGTTCCATACCTTGCTGTGATGCAGTCAGGTGCAAAAGGTGCATTTCACTGTATGTTTTAATGTCCCGTACATGTGAGAAATAAAGCCAATATTTACCTTTACAAAGCTAATCTTTATATTTATCTCTTCACATGGTTTCCTGAATGTAGAGTCAGAGGCAGGCAGGGTGCTACAGAAGGTTCTTGGCCTGCTGGCCTCCTTCAGTCAGATTAATAAGTACAGGAGTTGGATTGATAGGTTGTGGTTGTACAAGATGTTAATAAGGCCACATTTGGACTCAAGTCAGTTCCATCATGGGCACTATCCTATGTAGTGTTCAGAACATCTTCAAGGAGCGATGCCTCAAAAAGGCGGCATCCATCATTAAGAACCCCCATCACCCAGGACATGCCCTCTTCTCATCGTTACCATCAGGGAGGAGGTGCAGCAGCTTGAAGACACACACTCAGTGATTCAGGAACAGCTTCTTCCCCTCTGCCATCCGATTTCTGAATGGACATTGAACCCATAAACACCACCTCACTACTTATTGAAATAAACTTTTAATATATATTTACTGTAATTCACAGTTATTGTTACTATGTTTGCAATGTACTGCTGCTGCATAGCAACACATTTCCTGACACATGCCAGTGAGATCAAATCTGATTCTAACAATGAATATTGTGTACAGTTTTCCTCTGTTCTAGGGAAGACATTATTAAGGTGGAAAGAGTGCAGCGGAGATTTACGAGAATGTTGCAAAGCCTCAAGGGCCTGAGTTATAGGGAGAGGTCAGGCAGGCTAGGAATTTATTCCTTGGAGTGTAGGAGTGGCAATCTTATAGAGGGGTAACAAATCCTGAGGGGCAAAGAAAGGGTGAATGCACTCATGAGCTCGATGGCACAGGTTTAATGTGAGGGGGGATTCAGATTAATTTGCTTATCAGATGTATATTGTAACGTACAGTGAAATGTGTCATTTGCATTAACGGCCAATACAGCCAAGGATGTGCCGGGGGCAGCCCACCAGATTTAAAACTTTAATTTGGAAAGGCAGCTGAGGGTCAACGTTTCGTTTCTCGCCCGCAGAGTGGTGAGTGTGTGGACCGATCTGCCAGAGGAAGTGGCTGAGGTGGGCACTTTAACAACGTTTAAAAGACACTCGGGCAGGAAAGGTTTAGATGGATTTGGTCTAAGTGTGGACAAATGGGACCAGACTGGCAGGTGCCATGAGCGAATTGGGCTGCAAGGGCCTGTGTTCGTGTTGTGTGACTGTATGACTCTTTTACTTGTATAATACCCTGGTTTAAGACCATGCTTGATTTATTAATACAGTTATGCTGTTGGGAATTTTTGGGTTCTCCTCAAAATGCAAAGCTATATATATTATACAAAAGACTATTTCATTTAGGCTTGTTGAATTCGCCAATAGAACATTTTGGCTATTAGGATGCTGCCAGAGGAAAAAAAATGGGAAGGGGCAGCCTTTTTCCAGATAGATAGAGAGAGAGAAGGAAAAAGAAAGAAAAGGGTTTTCAGGAGAGAAGGACAGTAAATATCGCGGAAGAACTCGGTGAAGCGCCCACAGAACCCATTTGGAAGCTCAGATACCGATGTCAGAAACTATACGGACTATATAGCCTCACAGGGCATGTGCAGGTAAATTACAGTTGGTCTGCTAGCGCACACCATTGGAGAAAGTTCGCTGCCTTTTTCCTTGGAATTTGCGTGGAAATGGTTTTGCTTGGCCTGGTCTTTCAGGCAGAACCATGTCGGTACTATGAGTGAACGAAGTTACTACACGGGAATGAGCTCCAATGACCTTATATAGTATTATTGTGTTGGCTATAGTTTAAAATATTGTGTCAATCCATTTTCGATCGAAGTTTATATTGGCGTGAGTTAAATTGTTGCTCCTGGCGAACGGTAAATTTGCAAGGGTGTGTCAGTATTCATAAAAGTAATTCTCTTAATTTCCCTTGATAGAAACATTCAAACTTTTACGTTTTGTATTTACCCGAATCATATCCATCCCATGTACTGCTGTGTTCACAGTTACAGATAACTTATTTCAAGCCTACGGTGAGAGGGTTGCAGTTTTTAAACATGATTCACAAAGCATTGCATAACAGGAGTGGTTCTCCCTCTCCCTCTCCCTCTCCCTCTCCCTCTCCCTCTCCCTCTCCCTCTCCCTCTCCCTCTCCCTCTCCCTCTCCCTCTCTCTCTCTCTCTCTCTCTCTCATACCTTAACTCCCCCACTCCCGCTCGATTTTCTCCCGTCGGTCTCGAGGGATCATCCTTTCCTGAAAAATCCCGTGTGCTTTCCCGCTGTCTGACCGGGATCTTCCCGCTTTCCCTACAACAAGCTGTCGATTATTGCAATTCTTAATGACTTTCTCTGATGTTGGAGGGAGATTTCACCGGCCTCGTGAGTCAACGTCCGGTCATTAAAATTCCGGTTCTAATTTTGAATGTCCTGTTTAAAAAACCCCATGGGATAAAAGGAGTGAGAAGAAGCCAGAGCATTCGGGATATATGGGAATGGGTAATTGATTTTTTTACTGACACGTGCCGAGTTGGCAGTGAAAAGCTAGTCTTGCATTGTGTTGGACATGATGAATCCTCAGGAAGGGTCTCGGCCCAAAACCACTCTATAGATGCTCCCTGACCTGCTGAGTTCCTACAGCGCTTTGTGGGAGTTGATAAATATGGACCCCATTCAGACCGATGGGATTTGTTTAAATTGGGTTCACGTTCAGCACATACATTGTGGGGCATAGGGCTTTTCCTGTGCAGTACGGTCTGTGTGGGATGTCCAGGGAGGGGTAATACCTCTGGTGAGGGGGCCTGTCATGTCAATCCTGGGGCAGCTCGCTCACCTTCGCTCCCCACTCGGCTCTAACCTGTGGCTCTAAGTAGCTGTCTGTATGTGACAGCGGTCACACCCATGTACATCGCTTCGACAGGTGGGCCAAACCTGGTGAGGGTAGCCAGTAGGCCTCATACCCCGGTGAGAAAGGGGACATGCCTGGGAACTCAGCCCCAGTGGACTGGGTGAATGAGATCTACTGTGAGATCCAACAGCCAGGAAGATGGTACTGCAACGCTACGTGGAGAGTGAAGGGTGTGACGAGGTACGTGGTCATTCCCTACAACCAAGGAAGACCCCAGTTTGTGACGCTTGTTCATACCACTGGGCCCAGACTTCTGAGCTCAAGAGTGGAATGGCTTTTCCACTTTTAAACTCTCCTGCACGGGTTTCTTCTTGTCAGACATGATGGATAAATGGCTGTTGTTCTGTATTCTGATAAAGCATACGCATTATTAATAAAACACAGAGGAGCATTTTTACTGTGTCTTTGTGGGCAGATTCAGTCAATCACAAAGTTATTCAGAGGAAGGACACTTTGTGACAAGTATCTGTCTCAAGGCAAAACTTTATGACTACCGGTTCTGTCTTCAGCTCCTTCATCAATCCACTTCCTTTTATTTAAAGGTCAGAAGTGGAGCATGTTAACTGAAGCTTGTATGATGTTCAGTTCCATTCAGAGTGAGGCAGCCCACGCCTGCTCATAGCGAGACCCAGATACATGCACTGGCACTGGCTGGCAAGTGACAATGACACAGGGTAGTTAGACTATTGCTTACACCACACTTGGAAGATTGTGTTCAGATCTGGTGGCCTCAATGCGAGGAAGTTTGTGGAAGCTTTAGACCTGCCTGGATGCTGAGGACATGCTTGGATTGGAGAGCATGTCTTATGAAAATAGGTTGAGTGAGCTAGGGCTGACTGAAGGAGGATGAGGGGTAATGATAGAGGTGTACAAGATTATGAGAGGACAGCCAACCATTTCTCCCCCAGGGATGAAATAGCTAATGCAAGGGTGCATCATTTTAAAATAGAGGAAAGTATAGAGGGGAACGTCAGAGGTGTGTGGAATGCCCTGCCGGGGTAGTAGCAGAGGCAGATACAATTAGGGGCACTTCAGAAACTTTTAGATAGCCACATCATAATCACTATGTGCCGTGTCGTATGACATGGGCGATCGTGGTCTTTCCATGACCTTGATTGTTCTTGGCAAACTTTTCTACAGAAGTGGTTTGGCATTGTCACCTTCAGGACAGTGTCTTTACAGGATGGATGACCCCACCCATTATCAATACATCTTCAGAGATTGTCTGCCTGCCGTTGGTGGCCGGATAACCAGGAATTGTGATATGCACTGGCTGCTCACATGGCCATCTAACCTGCTAGATTGGAACATGCAAAACAGAAAAATGGAGGGTTACGTAGGAGGAAAGGGTTAGATTGGTTGTAGAGTGGGTTAAAATGTCGGCACAACTCCGAGGGCTGAAAGACCTGTACTGTGTTCTATACTGTATAGTCCAGGCAGAGTCATCATCCCAAAGGGAATCAAGTCAAGTTTATTGTCATTTAACTATATACATGTATATAATGTATATGGAGATGAGACAATGTTTCTGTGAACAAGGGTATAGAGCACAGCAGTACACATAACTTATGAAAGTAAAAATAAAATCTACAGATGAATCGTGCATAAATGACAAAGTGAAGTGTAGAAATTAAATATCGTAAGGTATGGAGCAGATTAACCAGTGCCATTTTGAATGCAGAACAGCAGGGAGTACAGAACCCTAATGGTCTTGGGGAACAAGCTGTTTTTCATCCTGACCACAACCCACCCCACACCAATGACCCCTTCTCCCATCTTCAGTCCTCCTCTTCCTGGACACTCCACTCTGCTCTGGACCTTTTCATTGCCAACTGCCGATGGGACACTAACTGTCTAGATTTCAGCAATCTTCTCTCCAATTCCAACCTCACTCCTTCTGAACATTCTGCTCTTCACTCCCTCCACACCAATCCTAACCTCATCATCAAACCCTCAGATGGGGAGGGGGTTGCCATAGTAGTGTGGCAGACTGACCTCTACCCTGCTGAGGCCCAGTGACAACTGCCTGACACTTCCTGTTCCTGACCCCTCATAAAGGACCCCATTAAGGAGCACCAGGCCATGGTCTCCCACACCATCACCAACCTTATTAACTCTGGGGATCTCCCATCCACTGCCACCAGCCTCATAGTTCCCACACCCAGCACCTCCCATTTCTACCTCCTACCCAAGATCCCCAAACCTGCTTGTCCAGGTAGACCCATTGTTTCAGCTTGTTCCTGCCCCAATAAACTCATAACTCAGTTTTATCCACCCTGGTTCAGTCCCTTCCTACCTACATCCGTGACATGTCACACATTCTTGATCTTTTCAATGATTTCAGGTTTCCTGGCCCCCATCGTCTTATTTTGACTATGGATGTCCAGACCTTATACACTTCCATCCCCCATCAGGAAGGCCTCAAAGCTCTGTTTCTTTCTGGACACCAAAACTAACCCTGTTCCCCTCCAGCACCACTTACCTCCGTCTAGCAGAAATTGTCCTCACTCTAAATAATTTCTCCTTGGCTCCTCCCGCTTCCTTCGAACAAAAGTTGTAGCCACACGTGGGTCCCAGCTATGCTTGCCTGTTTGTCTGCTATGTGGAACAGTCTATGTTCCAAACCTACAGTGGTGACCGTCCTGCACTTTCCCTACGCTACATCGTTAACTGCACTGCTCCCTGCACTCATCGACTTCATCCACTTTGCCTCCAACTTCCACCCTGCCCTCAAATTTACGTGGTCCATTTCCAACGCCTCCCTCCCCTTTCTTGATCTCACTGTGTCTATCTCCAGAGACAACTTATCCATTGTCTATTATAAACTCGTAGACTTTCACAGCCACCTGGACTCTTCCCATCCTGTTACTTGTAAAAAATGCCATCCCCTTCTCTAAATTCCTCCGTCTCTACCACATCTGGGGTCAGGATGAGGCTTTTCATTCTAGAACGAAGGTGGTATCCTCCTTTTTCAAAGAAAGAGGCTTCCCTTCCTCCACCATCAACACTGCCCTCAACCGTGCATTTTCCATTTCACACACATCTGCACCTGCTCTTACCCCATCCTCCCACCACCCTACCAGGGATAGGGTTCTTCCTGTCCTTACCTACCACCCAACCAGCCTCTGTGTCCTCTGCCATCTCCAATGGGATCCCAACACCAAGCACATCTCCCCCCCCCCCCCACCACTTTCTGCTTACCACAGGATTGCTCCTTGCGTGACTCCCTCCTGGCATTTATCCTTACGAGTGGAACAAGTGCTACACATGCCCCCTACACGTCCTCCCTCACTACCATTCAGGGCCCTAAACAGTCCTTCCAGGTGAGGCAACACTTCACCTGTGAGTCTGTTGGAGTTGTGTACTGTATCTGGTGCTCCTGGTGTGGCCTCTTGTGTATATCGGTGAGACCCAACGTAGGTCGGGAGACTACTTCACCAAGCACCTACACTGCCTGCCAAAGAAAGTGGGATCTTCCACTTCCCATTCCATTCCAATAGGTCCATCCATGGCCTCCTCCACTGTCGTGATAAGTCCATATTTAATTTGGAGGAACAACACCTTATATTCCATTTCGGTAGCCTCCAACTTGATAGAAAGAACATCGATTCCTCAAACTTCTGGTAATGCTCCCTCACCCCCCTTCACCATTTCTCATACCTTTTCCCCATTTCACCTTGTCTCCTTGCCCACCCATCGCTTCCTTCTGGTGCTCCTTCCCCCCCCCCCCCTTTTTCTTTCTTTCATGGCCTTCTGTCTCTTTCAGCGATCAACTACCTAGCTCTTTACTTCATTCCTCCCCCTTCAGGTTTCACCTATCACCTTATCTTTCTCTCTCCCCTCCACCCACCTATTCCTTTGAAATCCAGTCCTGATGAAGGGTTTCAATAGACAATAGGTGCAGAAGTAGACTATTCGGCCCTTCGAGCCTGCACCACCATTCTGAGATCATGGCCGATCATCTACTATCAATACCCGGTTCCTGCCTTGTCCCCATATCCCTTGATTCCCCTATCCATAAGATACCTATCTAGCTCCTTCTTGAAAGCATCCAGAGAATTGGCCTCCACTGCCTTCTGAGGCAGTGCATTCCACACCCCCACAACTCTCTGGGAGAAGAAGTTTTTCCTTAACTCTGTCCTAAATGACCTACCCCTTATTCTTAGACCATACCCTCTGGTACTGGACTCTCCCAGCATCTGGAACATATTTCCTGCCTCTATCTTGTCCAATCCCTTAATAATCTTATATGTTGCAATCAGATCCCCTCTCAATCTCCTTAATTCCAGCATGTACAAGCCCAGTCTCTCTAACCTCTCTGTGTAAGACAGTCCAGACATCCCAGGAATTAACCTCGTGAATCTACGCTACACTTCCTCTACAGCCAGGATGTCCTTCCTTAACCCTGGAGACCAAAACTGTACACAATACTCCAGGTGTGGTCTCACCAGGGCCCTGTACAAATGCAAAAGGATTTCCTTGCTCTTGTACTCAATTCCCTTTGTAATAAAGGCCAACATTCCATTAGCCTTCTTCACTGCCTGCTGCACTTGCTCATTCACCTTCAGTGACTGATGAACAAGGACTCCTAGATCTCTTTGTATTTCTCCCTTACCTAACTCTACACCGTTCAGATAATAATCTGCCTTCCTGTTCTTACTCCTAAAGTAGATAACCTCACACTTATTCACATTAAACGTCATCTGCCAAGTATCTGCCCACTCACCCAGCCTATCCAAGTCACCCTGAATTCTCCTAACATCCTCATCACATGTCACACTGCCACCCAGCTTAGTATTATCAGCAAACTTACTGATGTTATTCTCAATGCCTTCATCTAAATCGTTGATGTAAATCGTAAACAGCTGTGGTCCCAATACCGAGCCCTGTGGCACCCCACTAGTCACCACCTGCCATTCCGAGAAACACCCATTCACCGTTACCCTTTGCCTTCTATCTGCCAACCAGTTTTCTATCCATGTCAGTATCTTCCCCCCAATGCCATGAGCTCTGATTTTACCCACCAATCTCCTATGTGGGACCTTATCAAATGCCTTCTGAAAATCGAGGTACACTACATCCACTGGATCTCCCTTGTCTAACTTCCTGGTTACATCCTCGAAAAACTCCAATAGATTAGTCAAGCATGATTTGCCCTTGGTAAATCCATGCTGGCTCGGCCCAATCCTATCACTGCTATCTAGATATGCCACTATTTCATCTTTAATAATGGACTCTAGCATCTTCCCCACTACTGATGTTAGGCTGACAGGACGATAGTTCTCTGTTTTCTCCCTCCCTCCTTTCTTAAAAAGTGGGATAACATTAGCCATTCTTCAATCCTCAGGAACTGATCCTGAATCTAAGGAACATTGGAAAATGATTACCAATGCATCCGCAATTTCCAGAGCCACCGCCTTTAGTACCCTAGGATGCAGACCATCTGGACCTGGGGATTTGTCAGCCTTCAGTCCCATCAGTCTACTCATCTCTGTTTCCTTCCTAGTGTCAATCTGTTTCATTTCCTCTGTTACCCTATGTCCTTGGCCCATCCATACATCTGGGAGATTGCTTGTGTCTTGCCTAGTGAAGACAGATCTAAAGTACTTATTAAATTCTTCTGCCATTTCTCTGTTTCCCATAACAATTTCACCCAATTCATTCTTCAAGGGCCCAACATTGTTCTTAACTATCTTCTTTCTCTTCACATACCTAAAAAAAGCTTTTGCTATCTTCCTTTATATTCCTGGCTAGCTTGCGTTCGTACCTCATTTTTTCTCCCCGTATTGCCTTTTTAGTTAAGTTCTGTTGTTCCTTAAAAATTTCCCAATCATCTGTCTTCCCACTCACCTTAGCTCTGTCATACTTTTTTTTTAATGCTATGCAATCTCTGACTTCCTTTGTCAACCACTGTGGCCTCTTTCCCCCCTTTGAATCCTTCCTTCTCCGGGGGATGAACTGATTTTGCACCTTGTGTATTATTCCCAAGAATACCTGCCATTGCTGTTCCACTGTCTTTTCTGCTAGGATATCCATCCATTTATCTTTGGCCAGCTCCTCCCTCATGGCTCCATAGTCTCCTTTGTTCAACTACAACACTGACACCTCCAATCTGCCCTTATCCTTCTCAAATTGCAGATAAAAACTTATCATATTATGGTCACTACCTCCTAATGGCTCCTTTACTTCAAGATCACTTATCAAATCATGTTCACTACACAGCACTAAATCCAGAATAGCCTTGTCCCTGGTCGGCTCTCGTACAAGCTGTTCCAAGAATGCATCCCGTAGGCACTCTACAAACTCCCTATCCTGGGGTCCAGCACCAAGCTGATTCTCCCAGTTCACCTGCATGTTGAAATCCCCCATAACTACTGTGACATTACCTTTGCCACATGCCAATGTTAACTCCCTATTCAACTTGCACCCAATATCCATGCTACTGTTTGGGGGCCTGTAGACAACACCCATTAGGGTCCTTTTGCCCTTACTGTTCCTCAGTTCTATCCACACAGGCTCTACTTCTCCTGACCCTATGTCCCCCCCTTGCAAAGGACTGAATCTCATTCCTCACCAACAGGGCAACCCCACCCCCTCTGCCCACATTTCTGTCCCTACGATAGCACGTATACCCTTGTACCTTCATTTCCCAGGTCTGATCTCCCTGCAGCCATGTCTCCGTTATCCCAACAACATCATAGTTACCCATTCGCACCTGAGCTTCAAGCTCATTCGCCTTATTTCTGACACTTCGTGCATTCAGATATAGAATTTTTAGCCCATTTCTCCTCTCCCTGTTTAAATCGCTGCCTATTGTGCTTAACCCAGCTCCCCGAACTCCCATCGGGCTATACGCCCCCTTGAATTTTGTTGTCCTTCCTAAATTTACTTATTCTTTCTGCACATTTAACTCCATGTTCCATCAGACCATCCCTCTGTACATGTGTCCTCCTTATCACTTGTTCTGCTCACCTTTCTCTGCTACACACTTAATATTCCGGAACCGTGTAGTCCCCACCTGTCCTTTATTCTTCATCTCGCTATCCTCTCTCACATTCTGGATCCCTGCCCCCTGCAAATTTAGTTTAAACCCCCCCCCGAGCAGCACTAGCAAACTTTCCTGCAAGAATGTTAGTACCCGCTCCAGTTTAGGTGTATACCGTCCCGTCGGAACAGATCCCACCTTCCCTGGAACAAAGCCCAATTATCTAAGAACCTGAAGCCCTCCTTCCTGCACCATCCTCTCAGCCACGTATTAATCTGTATAATCCTTCTGTTCCTTGCCTCACTCACACGTGGCACAGGTAGCAATCCTGAGATTGTTACCCTGGAGGTACTACCCTTCGGTCCGAAACGTCGACTGTACTCTTTCCCATAGATGCTGCCTGGCCTGCTGAGGTCCTCCAGCAGTTTGTGTGTTGTTCTCATCCTGACTCTTCCTTGTCATTGTACATCGGCGTCTCTTGTCTGATAGAAAGTCAAGGAGGATACTATTGGTGGGATAGGTGGGATTCCTGTGTTCGCACTGCTCCTGATAACTGTCCCTGCTGAATGGTAGGGAGATCCACTTGGTCCATTCTCACTTGGTCATTCTCACAGTCCTTTGTAGGGACTTCAGGTCCGATGCTTGACTGTTCTCATACCAGATGGGGATACAGCTTGTCAGCATGCTGTCAGTGGTGCTCCTGTAAAATGCAGTTGAGAAGGAGGTGGGAGAGGTGGAACCCTCGCTTGCCTCAATCTCCTCAGGAAGTGGAGGCACCGTTGTGCCGCCTTGCTTAGGTGATATTGAGGTGAGGTCATCCGTGACGTGAACTCCCAGAAACTTTGTGTACCGAATTCTCTCTCTCTATGGAGGAGCCATGTATTCGCAGAGCGACATGGTTCATCTGCGCCTTCCTGAAGTCAACAATGATTTCCTTAGTCCTTCACCCATCTTTGACGGTCAATCATCCTTAGTCCATCTTTTTCTACTCTCACTACACAGGACCTCTTCCCCCCTTTCTCCCTCTGACGTTGGTGCCAATGTGCCCCATGACCTCTGACTGCTCATCCTCCCTCTTGATAATCTTCAGCAGCCACTCTGAGACATCTGCACCCCACCAGTCCAATTCATCTAGTCATCTAAAACCCTTCTGGTTGTACCTGCCCGTCTCCCTCCCCAGTCTGAACGTAGAACAGTCCAGCACAGGAACAGGCCCTACAGCCCTCAATGCTAGTCCATAACACGATTCCAAATTAAACTAAGTCCCTCTGCCTGCATGTGATACGTATCTTTCCATTCCCTGCATATTCAAGTTTCGTTCTAACAGCTCTTCTTGATTAGTCAGGGGATGAAAGGTACAGGAAGAAAGCAGGAGACTGGGGTTAAGAGTGAAATGGATCAGCCTTGGTGAAATGGCAGAGCAGACTCAATGGGCTTGTAAATACAAAGTAAACTGCAGATGCTGGGGTCAAAGCAACACGCACAACACGCTGGAGGAACTCAGCAGGTCGGGCAGCATCCGTGGAAATGAACAGTCAATGTTTCGGGCTGAGACCCTTCATCAGGACTGAAGAGGGAGGGGACAGGAGCCCTATAAAGAAGGTGGGGGGAGGGTGGGAAGGAGAAGGCTGGTAGGTGCCAGGTGAAAAACCAGTAAGGGGAAAGATCAAGGGATGGGGAGGGGATAGGCAGAAAGGTGAAAGAACTATGGGTAGTAGAAGAAGGCAGAACCATGAGAAAGATGACAGGCAGCTGGAGGAGGAGGCAGAGTGCAAGTGGGATGGGGGAAGGGAGGGGGAGGGAAATACCGGAAGTTGGAGAATTCAATGTTCATGCCAAGGGGCTGGAGACTACCCAGATGGTACATGAGCTGTTGCTCCTCCAACCTGAGTTTGGCCTCATCATGGCAGTAGAGGAGCCATGTATGGACATATCCGAATGGGAATGTGAAGCAGTTGAAATGGGTGGCAACTGGGAGATCCTGTCTGTTGTGGTGGACGGAGTTGAGGTGCACGACGAAGCAGTTCCCCCAGATTGCGTCAGGTCTCACCGATGTAGAGGAGATCGCACTGGATACAATAGATGACCCCAACAAGTGAAGTGTTGCCTCACCTGAAAGGACTGTTTGGAGCCCTGAATGGTGGTAAGAGATGAGGTGTAGGGACAGGTGTAGCACTTCCGCTTGCAGGGATAAATGGCAGTTGGGAGATCCGTGGGGAATCACGGAGGGAACAATCCCTGCGGAAAGCGGAGGGGGTAGAGAGGGAAAGATGCGCTTAGTGGTGGGGTCGTGTTGAAGGTGGCGGAAGTTGCGGAGGATAATGTGCTGGATCCGGAGGCTGGTGGGGTGGTAGGTGAGGGCAAGGGGAACACGGTCCCTGCTGTGGTGACGGGAGGATGGGGTGAGGGCCGAAGTGCGGGGAATGGAGGAGATGCGGGTGAGGGCATCATTGATGACGGCAGAAGGGAAACCACAATCCCTAAAGAAAGAGGACATTTGAGATATCCTGGAACAGAAAGACTCATCCTGGGAGCAGATGGGGCGGAAATGGAGGAACTGGGAATAGTAAATGGCATTTTTGCATGTGGCAGGGTGGGAAGAGGTATAGTCGAGGTGGTTATGAGAGTCAGTGGGTTTATAGAAGATGTCAGTGGACAGTCTGTGTCCAGAGATGGATACCGAGAGATCGAGAAAGGGGAGAGAAGTGTCCGAGATGGACCAAGTGAATTTGAGGTCAGGGTGGAACTTAGAGACAAAGTCAATGAAATTGACGAGTTCAACATGGGTGCAGGAAGCAGAACCAATGTAGTCATCAATGTAGCGAAGGAAAGGTTGGGGAGCACTACCAGTATAGATTTGGAGCATAGACTGTTCCGCATAACCAACGAAGAGGCAGGCATAGCTATGCCTGTAGCTACACCCTTGGTCTGAAGAAAGAGGGAAGAGCCAAAAGAGAAGTTATTAAGTGTGAGTACCAGTTCCGCCAACCAGAGGAGACTCAATGGGCTGAATGGACTAATTATGCTCGAATGGTCTTATGATCACAATTGTGTTATTCATAGATGCTGTCTGGCCTGCTGAGTTCCTCCAGCATTTTGTGTGTGTGTGTGTCTGTCTGTGTGTGAGTGTGTGTGTGAGAGAGAGAGCCAGTGTGAAGAATGCACATTCTCTCTGCGACTGTGTGGCTGCTGTTCTTTCCCACATCCGGTAGACGTGTGCAGTCACTGAGTTAGTCTGCCACATTTTTATGAGTATCAAAACTCCAGTATTAAGGTCCAAGGTACATTTATTGTCAAAGTGTGTAGGCAGTATACAACCCTGAGATTCATCTTCCTACAGACAGCCATACAACAAAGTAAATACTGGAAGCCGTTCAACCCCCACCACGCACAAAACAACAGCCATTGTAAAGGACCCCACCATGAGGGACATGACTCTTCTCACTGCTACCATCAGGGAGGAGATTCAGGAGACCCACACTCATCGATTCAGGAGCAGCTTCTTCCCCTCCACCATCCGATTTCTAACCAGTCCATGAACGTACCACCTCATTTTTATACCTTGCACTGTGCTGCTACTGTACTGAGCCAGACAGGAGGCCGTCTACGCTGCCCAGTCCATCACCAGCACCAGCCGACATGCCATCAAGGCCATAGAAACTGAAAGGTGCTGTAGGAAAAGGGCAGCAATATCATGAAAGATCCCACCCACCCTGCTCATGGACTGTTTTATCCAAGCAGTAAGGCTGATCGACACCTCCACCCTCTAACCGACATCCACATTTGGCAGGAGAGCGGGACCAAGGAGCTTCCAGTGGAGATTCGGCAAAGTGAGGAACGTCTTCAAATCAACGAGCAACGAGTGAGGATCAATCCAGGACAGTGTCCACACCATGGTGACTCGATACCAGAACTGTGTTCTCTCCACACCACGGTGAATCGATACCAGAGCTGTGTTCTCTCCACACCACGGTGACTCGATACCAGAGCTGTGTTCTCTCCACACCGCGGTGACTCGATACCAGAGCTGTTTTCTGTCCACACCACGGTGACTCGATACCAGAGCTGTGTTCTGTCCACACCACGGTGAATCGATACCAGAGCTGTTTTCTGTCCACACCACGGTGACTCGATACCAGAGCTGTGTTCCGTCCACACCACGGTGACTCGATACCAGAGCTGTGTTCTCTCCACACCGCGGTGACTCGATACCAGGGCTGTTTTCTGTCCACACCACGGTGACTCGATACCAGAGCTGTGTTCCGTCCACACCACGGTGACTCGATACCAGAGCTGTGTTCTCTCCACACCGCGGTGACTCGATACCAGGGCTGTTTTCTGTCCACACCACGGTGACTCGATACCAGAGCTGTGTTCTGTCCACACCACGGTGAATCGATACCAGAGCTGTGTTCTCTCCACACCGCGGTGACTCGATACCAGAGCTGTGTTCTGTCCACACCACGGTGAATCGATACCAGAGCTGTGTTCTGTCCACACACGGTGAATTGATACCAGAGCTGTGTTCTCTCCACACCACGGTGACTCGATACCAGAGCTGTGTTCTCTCCACACCACGGTGACTTGATACCAGAGCTGTGTTCTCTCCACACCGCGGTGACTCGATACCAGGGCTGTTTTCTGTCCACACCACGGTGACTCGATACCAGAGCTGTGTTCCGACCACACCACGGTGACTCGATACCAGAGCTGTGTTCTGTCCACACCACGGTAACTCGATACCAGAGCTGTGTTCTGTCCACACCACGGTGAATTGATACCAGAGCTGTGTTCTCTCCACACCGCGGTGACTCGATACCAGGGCTGTGTTCTGTCCACACCACGGTGAATCGATACCAGGGCTGTGTTCTGTCTACACCGCGGTGAATCGATACCAGGGCTGTGTTCTGTCCACACCGCGGTGACTCGATACCAGAGCTGTGTTCCATCCACACCACGGTGAATCGATACCAGAGCTGTGTTCTGTCCACACTCCTGTATGGGTCAGAATGACAGAAAATAACCTTGCCACGCTGTCGTCAATTCATTTCGTGAGCCTCTGGAAGGTCCGCTGTATTTTCTGGCCAAGAAAGATCTCCAACCACACCATATTCCTTCAGTGTCACCAAGAGGACATGGCCGCAATCATCGTGAAGAAACGTTGGAGATGGATTGGGCACGTGATGAGAAGAGAGGCTAACTGTGTCCTTGGGACAGCCCTTCATTGGACCCCTGAATGGTGGAGGAAACATGGGAGGCCAAAGACAACAGCGCCATGCTGTAGAGGTAGAAATGAGGATCTTGAACCACAGCTGGGGCACAATATAGAAGATGGCCAAGGACAGACAGAGATGGAGAACAGTCATTGCTGTCCTAAACACCAGTGGCATAACAGGCAGTAATTTAACCACATCTGTACCTCCACCACTTTATCATTTCCTGTTCGAGTCTCTTACTAGACTCCTGAGCCTAGTGTCACTTTGTGTATGTACAATCAGTCTGTGTAGATATATCAGCTATCTTATGTATTTCTATATTCATTCTGTTTTTGTTTATTATTGTGTTCTTTATCTTACAATGTTGTTTTGCCACCTTGGACACCGGAGTAACAATTATTTTGTTCTCCTTGTGTACAGGAAATGAGAATAAACAATCTTGAATGTTCCTAAATCTTAAAGACAGCACATTTCACACCTGTCAGTGATAACAAACCTGACTCTTGCAGTGTGAGTGGATTAACGGGGAGAACTCTCGAATGTGAGCTAGCAACAGCACAGTGTGCTGAATGTTTATATCATGACACATATCCCCATATTTAACCTCCAGGCAAAATCTCCGGAATTTCCAAAGGGAAAAACCCTGGAAAAGTTCAGAGGAGAATTTAACTGTATTGTCAAGAAATGAAAGCACTTTCAAATCACAGCACCTTTTATAGTGGCATGGCTGTGTGATGGAGATTGCAAAGAGTTAAAGCTCTGGGCTTTCCAGCAGTGACTTGTTGGACCATTCAAAGAACTTTCAGTAGCTTTATTTTAGGAACTGAAAAGGGCACAGATGTACCTAGGGTTAGGGTTAGGGTGCAAAGTCCAGGGGGAGAGAGCTGGATTGAGTCAGTGGTTCGGAATCTGGGAACGTTGAAAAGGAAATGTAAGGCATTATGTTAATGTCCAGTGCACAGTGGGAATCCTGACACTGTGTGTGTGTGAGAGAGAGGGGGGAAGTCTGTATGCTCACCCTGTGACCTATGTATGTTTCCCCTGGGTACTCAGGTTCTGTCCCACAACCCAATGATGTGCGGGGTCAGTGGATTAACCGACTGCCGTATCACATATGACACAGCGGTTCCTACCCGCCCAGGTTGATGGGCAGGCAGTGTGGCAGTTAGCGTAATGTTATTACAGGGCCTGTGACCTGTCTACAATTTCTACCGCTGTCTGTAATGCTATTACAGGGCCTGTGACCTGTGTTCAACTCCCACCACTGTTTGTAATGCTATTACAGGGCCTGTGACCTGTGTTCAACTCCCACCGCTGTTTGTAATGCTATTACAGAGCCAATAACCTGTGTTCAATTCCTGCCGCTGTTTGTAAGGAGTTTGTACGTTTTTCCTGTGAACTCGTGTTTCCTCTGATTACTGAGGTTTCCTCCTACATTCCAACGATGTAAGGGTGAGTTGGTTAATGGGTGTAATTGGGCGGTGTCAGCTCATTGGGTCAGAGTGGCTTGTTAACGTGCTGTACCTCTGCGTAAAATACCTCTGCCTCAGGTCTCTAACTTGTAACTCTGTCCCTTCAGTGAAGAAACTTCCACTGGTGAAAAGATCTGCCTTTTTGTGAGCTCTCAGGCACTTCTCACCCCCTCGTTTTTGAGAAGCTGTAATCATCATGATCATTTACGTTTCCAATAACATTTATTGGAAACATAACAAACGCCACCCGTTTCCAAGACCCTCGGATGGCGGATTTCGTCAGCCCCTCTATAGGGGTCAATGAAAAGAAGGGAGGTGTAAGTGGAGCAGGCCCGTGTTAGAATGGTCAGGCTTTGGCTCAGCAGGCTCGGGCAAGAACAGGCAGAGGTTTGAACTTAAGATTAAGAAGTCAGAGGCATAATAATTAGGCAGGGTGGTAGTTCAGGCAGCAGAATGCTCCTCCTGTGAGATGAGTGATTGCAGAGTACCTGACATTCTTCCTATCACTACATCTGCAGAGTATTCACCCAATTTCAGATAGTACAGGCTTCAGATAGTGGATGGGTGACTACCAGGGAAAAGTAAGGGGAGTAAGTGGTCAATGCAAGGTTCCTCTGTGGCCTTTCCCCTCAGCAATAGGTACATCACTTTGGATACTGCTGAGTGAATGACCTACCAGCACCCAACAGCAATAGCCAGGCCAGTGTCACTGTGGCTGGTTCTGAGGCTCAGAAGGGAAGGGTAAAATCAGGCTGAGCAATAATGATAGAAGACTCCATAGTTAGAGGACTGGAAAGCTCCACAAGAGAATCCAGAGTGGTGTGTTGCCTCCCAGGTGCTAGGGGCCGGGGTATCTCAGAGATTCTTGAGGGAAGGGAGTAGCCAGAGGTTGTGGTGTACATTGGCACCAGTGACAGAGGGAGAAAGGGGGAAGAGGTCCTGCGTAGTGAGTGTAGAGAATTAGGGAAGAGGCTGAAGGGCAGCAGTCTCGGGATCACTGTCTGTACCACAGGCTAGTCAGGGCAGGAATGGGATGATGGTACAGATGGATGGGTGGTCAGCACATACTACCGGGCCGTGAGGAAACGATATGAGTCAGCAACACCTTCCCTCATTCCCGGTCACGCCAGGTCGTTACCCGCCTAACCGCAGCGACACCTTCGCGCCAGGATCACCGGTCGGCCTCGGGCAACCGGCGCCTCGCGCGACCGGCGGGAAGCGCCGTTGGTACCGGCCCGGAGCGCGGACGGATGGCGCCGACTCTAAACCTGTTCACCACACCGGATGCTCGTGGGGAACCTGGTGCTAAAATATTCGCAGACGACCTAATTCGGGCTCAGGGTTTCGGAAGTAGCAGAGCAGCTACCTCGCTGCGATGGACTGAAAGTCATCCCTCGGCCGATAGATCCTACAAGCGGGGCGGGCGGGCGCCCTGCCGCTCTCCCCGCTCGGTCGGTCGCTCGCTCCGGACTGCGATCGCTGCGGCCCCGGTACGGGGACCTCCGGCCCTGACCTCGTCCTCTCACCCCAGCCGCACCTGGCCAAGGCAGCGGGCGGGTGGCTGGAGCTCGGGCCCGGAGGCTGTCTAATGAGGCAATGAAGCCTCAGAACTGCTTCGGTACCTTGAGTCCAAGCGCCCTGCACTTAAAGACAAACCCGATGAATATTTTGGAGCGAAAAAAAAACATGAGCAAGCAGGACAGAATCATACAACAGCTCCCATGCCTTGACATGGGGGGTGAGGGCGCTGGGCAGGGGCTACAACTCGCCCAAGGGTGACCTACAGGCTGGTGAAGGGAAGGAGCACCTCACACCTCCTTTGGTAGAGATGTAGCTCCGCCCCGCTACTGGTTGAGGGGTATAGATAGGATAGGTGCAGATAGGCTTTTCTCCCTCATATTGGGTGAGAGTAGAAATAGAGGGCAGAGGTTTCAGGTGAAAGCTGAAACGTTTAAGGGGAATCTGAGGGGGATCTTCTTCACTGATACGAGTGGGGAATGAGCTGCCAGCGGAAGTGGAAGATGCAAGTTTAATTGTAAGAATTAGGAGCAATTTGGATAGGTGCCTGGATGGGAGAGGTATGGAGGCTGCAGGGAGATGGGGGGGGAGGTAAAACCAGTCTAGCATGGTGCAGATGGGCCAAAGGGCCTGTTTCTAGGGGAAACCCATGTAGTCCGAATGTGCTGCAACACTTGTGGGCTGTCCCCACCCCGGGCGCTTCCCTGCGTTGTGCTAACACAAACAACGTGTCTTTCAGTGTACACATGAGAAATAAGTACAAATCTGAACCTGTCACAGGGAGGGTGTGCAAATTTCACACACACATTCGTGTAGTGGTTAGTGCGGTCCTATTACAGCTCAGAGTTCAGAGTTCAATGCCAGTGATCGCTGTACGTCATCCCCATGGAACGCGTGGGTTTCCCCCAGGCCCTCCGGTTTCCTTCCGCACTCCAAAGACGTACTGGGTAGGTTAATTGGCCATTGTCAACAGTCCAGTGGTTAGTTTGGGTTAAATCGGCTTTGTCAGGGCTTGTCAGTAAACAAGTAAACAGACACAGAGCGCCAGAGGTCAGGATCGAACACATGTCTCTGGCAGCTCTCTCCTTGTCAGGGCTGAAGGTCCCGCCGTGAGAATATCACATAGTGCAGATGTGTGAGGGCTGTTGGCCAACCACGGCAGGCCAAACTCCGTGCTGGATCAAAAATCACATTGGACAGGAAATCGAGTTGGAAGCATTCTATCAAATCCAGAGATTAACTTCATCTAATGTTACTGGAATATAAAGCACAAAGGCTCTCGGTTTGATGAATCTCTGGATCCCCAGTGTTTGGACCTGTCAATTCAACCCTTGAAAACACCAAACTGGAGTTTGTTCATTCATGTGCTATGTCATAAGGCGTGGGTGACCATGGTCTTCATGATCATGTTTGGTCTTGGCAAATTTTCGAACAGAAATGCTTTCCCTTCTTCTGGACAGTGTCTTTACAAGATGGGTGACCCCAGCCAACACTCTTCAGGGATTGTCTGCCTGCTGTCAGTGGTCGCATAACCAGGACTTGTGGTGAGCACCAGCCACTCATACGACCATCCACTACCTGTTCCTATGGCTTCACATTACCCTGAATGGGGGGGGGGGGGGGAGAGAGGGTGTTGTGCTACACCTTGCCCAAGGGTGACCTGCAGGCTAGCAGAGGGAACAAGTGCCTCACCCCTCCTTTGGTAGAGACACATCTCCAGCCTGCTGCTGCATTCAATTCCAGTCGCCTCACTACAGGAAGGATGTGGAGGCTTTGGAGAGGGTGCAGAAGAGGTTCATGAGCTGTAAGGAGAGGCTGGACAAACTAGGGCTGTTTTCTCTGGAGTGGCAACAGCCGAGAGGCCAGCACCGTAGCATAGCAGTTTACATAACACTATTAGAGTGCCAGTGATCTAGGTTCAATTCCCACTGCGGCCTGTGAGGAATCTGTACGTTCTCCCCGTGACCACAAGCAGTTCCTCCAGGAGCTCCAGCTTCCTCACAATTTCCAAAGACGTACAGGTTAGTAGATTAAATGGTCACAAGGGTGTAACTAGGGATGGGGACATATTTATCTCTTGATAAAAATAAATAAGATCCCCCAGTATCTCTCTCCCAGGGTCAAAATGTCTAATAGAGGGCAAAGTTCAAAGTAAAGTTATTTTCAAAGTACATCTATGTCACCATATACAATCCTGAGATCCATTTTCATCCAGGCATACTCAATCTATAGAATAGTAACTATAACAAACAATTAAGACCATCCAACTAGGAAGCTCAACCAGAGAGCAGAAGACTACAAACTGTGCAAATGCATAAAGAAATAAATAATAATAATAAAAAATAAGCAATAAATATCGAGAAAATGACACGTAGAGTCCTTGAAAGTGAGTCCATTGGTTGTGGGAACATTTCAATGATGGGGCAGGTGAAGTTGAGTGAAGTTATCCCCTTTGGTTCAAGTGTAGTTGAGTTATCTTCTTTGGTTGAAAAGCCTGAATGTTGAGAGGTACTAACTGTTCCTGAAGCAGGTTGTGTCAGCCCTGAGACTTCTGGACCTTCTCAATATTATGTATGTTGTTTTTTTTTTCTGTTTATATTTGCAAGTTTGTTGTCTTCTGTCCTTTGGATGAACACCCTAGTTGGGCGGTGTTTGATTGATTCTGTTGTGGCTGTTATTCTATAGATTTGTCAGGTACACCTGCAAGAAAATGAATCTCAGGGCTGTATATGGTGACATATGTGTACATTGATGATAAAATTTACTTTGAACTTCAATCAAGTGATTGGGGGAGGGAGGTGGAATTCTGACCTTTACCAGAGCTCAGAATCAGACAGTCTCTGTAGAAATGGCTTCCTCGTATTCCCCCGGGATTGAGAAGTCACTGCCAGCCTCAGAACAGAAGGTGTCTGTGTATGATTTCTTCTGGGGTGGAATTGGAGTTACACGAGTTACCTCATGGACCACACAAAGTGAGGGTAGGGTCAAAGTGCCCCTTCTCGAAGGAGGAGAGATACTGTGTTTAAAGTGCCCCGTCCTTGATCAAAACGAGGGACCGTGTACAAAGTGCCCTTTCCAAGATAAACAGTGTGAGTCAGCACAAGGGACTACAAAGTTTGTGGGGGTGGGCTGGGCACCAGAAGAGCCCGTATTCAGTGGGACAGGGAAACAAAAGGAAATTTGAAAGGAAGTACACCCACACTGTAAAGTCATTCAAAAATAATCATTTAATGACAAAATATTGCACAACATTTACAGATTTAAACAACTGCAGAGCTCCAGGCCTGCAGATGATCTACAGTCTAGTCTCCCCCCAGTGGCATTACAGAGCACAAACTGGCCCAACTTACGTATGCCGACCAAGATGACCTTTGACTTCAGACCCATTACCTGTATTTGGCCCATATCCCTCCACCCTCTGGCTGAAGTTACACTTTGGGCTTCTTTCAAATCTCTCCCCTCTCACCTTCAGCCTGTGCCCTCCAGTATTCCATTTCTTTCCTATTGGAAATGTCACATTCACCCGATCTCTGCCCCTCAAGTTCCTGCTGAGTCTTACTCACCTCTCACCTTAAAATCTCCCCCTCATCTCAGAGTATCCAGGGGCTGGTGTCCACACTGTGACCTCCTCCACACAGCAGAAACCCCATACAGACCACGTGATCGCTTTGCGTTTAGTCCACAGGAACGACCCTCAGTGCCCTTTTTGACTCTCCCTTTAATAACCACTCCCACCTGTCACTCCGTGTCTCCCTGCTCTGTTAGTGATGGTCAATAACAAACTGAAGGAACGACACCTCGTTTGTCCAAACACATTGTAGACTTCAGGAGTCCATGTTGAATCGTAAAATTGTAGACAACTGTCCTCATTTATTTACCCCTCCCTGTGTTCAATCCGATCCCACTCTGTCAGTATCAAACTATACACACGTTCACATGTAACAAGCCGTTACGTGCCATTACTAAGAAATTCCCTCTGTTCTACCCGATTTCCTACCCAAATCGGCTTATTTATGGACTGTTTATTCCTCTTCATAAATGAGTTCCTCCAGCATTTTGTGCATTTTGTTGGAGTCACTTCTCTCCTCCCTGCCTTTCTCGTTTACCTTTCCTCTCTTTGTTTGTCTCTCCCTCTCCCAGCCTTTTTTTTGCCCTTCCTCTCCCTTGGTGTCTTTCTCTTCGTCTTTCCCCTCTCTCTTCCCCTCTCCCTTTTCCTCACAAGGAAAGGTCCCTTATCAGAAATGTTGACTGTTTTATTCTCTCTCTCTCTACACAGAAAGGGAAAGGTTCTGCTCAATCTGCTGAGTAATTTCAAAACTTCCTTTTATTTTGTTTCAAGCAATCAAAAACTTGGCAGGGCCCAAAGTGATGGCTGACTGCCCTGAAGGATGGAGGTCGAGGATCTGAGTTCCTCTCCAGGGATCGGAGCTTGATTGCACAACAGTAGATTGGTGAGGCCGTGAGGAAGCGCTGGGGGTCAGGCGGTGAGGAGGCAGCATGCATAACAGGAGGGGTGTTGAGGGAGCTCTGCACTGTGGGGGGTTCAATGAGGAGGGAGCATCGTGCTGTGGGAGGTGTCATATGCAGGGAGCGACACACTGTGGGAGAGAGTATTGTGCTGAGGAAAGGACTTCAAGAAGGCAGCAGCTCACTGTGGGTAAGGCAGTGAGGAGGGAGTGCTGTGCCTCGAGAGGGACAATGAGGGAGCTCCATGCCTTGGGAAGGCCAGAGAGGAGGGAGCGCTATGCCATGGGAGGGAAGATGAGGAAGTAATGCTGAATTGGGGTACAGGCGGTGAGGGAAGGGTGGTCCTCACTATGGGTGGGAGGACCGCACTGCGGAAGGGGGCGGTGAGGGGAGTGTGCCTCACTGCTGGAGGGTTAGTGAGGAGGGAACGCAACTCGTTACAGTGGTAGTATCAAGACAGGGCTGCGCCATGTAGAAGACGCAGGACCGAGGGAGGCCACTCTGCTGAGTAGGGAGGGCTGGCGCAGGTCACAGGGACGGGGATGAAGGCGGGCAGCAGCGAACAAGGACTGAGACGGCGTACACTTTGTGCCAAGTCTCACGCCGGCTGAGACAACCTTGGTACCCCCATCTCATCGCTGCTCGTCTGCGTGGGATAGTAGTTGAAGCCTGTGGAGAGGGAATGGGAATAGTTTTAGTATGGCGCCCACTCTCCCACTGATTATCAATATCTATTCTGAGAATACCAGCATTTGTCACACGTCCCCAACTGTCCCGTGAGAAGGTGTGGAGTGGGTGGCCTGCTCGACCCACTGCCGTCCTCCTGGTAAAGGCTGGGGAGGGTGGTCTCGAATTTGGACCCAGTGAGGCGGAGGATTGGTGAGATATTATATGGTAGGGACAGTATGGGATCTGGAGGGTGGGGGTCCCCTGTGTGTGGTGATATTCCCCCCACCCCCTCGGGGAAGGGCTCTCAGAGTAGTGAGGAACCATGGTGCGTTTTTAGACATTACAGCCACTGTTCTTATTTATTTATTATTTAGTATTTGCACAGTTTGTTGTCTTTTGCACACTGGTTAAACGCCCAAGTTGGTGCGATCTTGCATTAGTTCTGTTATGGCTATTACTCTATTATGGATTCATTGAGTATGCCCGCAAGAAAATGAATCTCAATTTGATCTAATTGAAAGCGATGGAGCGAATGTGGAGAGGATGCCTCTTACAGTGAGGAAGTACAATACCCATGAACACAGCCTCAGAATAGAGGGACATCCATTTAGAATCGAGCTCAGGAGGAATCTTTAGCCAGAGAGTGGGGTATCTGTGGAATTTGTAGCCACAGGAAGTTTTGGAGACCAAGTTATTGGGCATATTTAAGGCAGAGGTTGATAGAATATTGAGGCAAAGGGGGATGATGGATCAGCCATGATGAAATGGCAGAGCAGACTCAATGGGCCAAATTGCTTAATTCTGTTCCTATATCTTATGGTTTTGTGGTATGTGGTGACATATGGATTTTGATAATACATTTACTTTGAACTTGTTTTAATTGTGTTATTTCTCAATAGAACAGTCTTATGACAGGAAGAATGTGCGCTTTATGGAAGGGGATGTTTTGACAACAGAGGTAAACAGGATACAGCTTTTAAAGAATGAATGTCAAAACAAGATGATGGAGGAATGTTATGGAAAGGAGCCCCCCAATTCTGTAAAAAGTATGAGTGTTTCGTTTGAGACACAAAATTGAAGCTATTTTCATGACATTTGCCTGCAGATAGAACTTCCTTTGCAAAGAAAATAAGAAACGTGTCCAAAATCTGATCTACTCTTAAGTGGTTGGAGGGTGTTTCTGTACATTACAAGACCTAGCTGAAGGGTACTCGTCATCAGGCAGCAATGGGGCCAAATGGGTCAGGTCAGTGGGAATGGGCAGACTGGCCTCCACCTTCGGCTTTGGGTAGAGAGAGAACTGTTCGCAACTTTGATGCATATAGAGTGAAGAAGTTGAGGCTGAGGAGTCTCGTTACCCATGCAATTGGCCCGGTGCAAGGCTGGATTGCTCTGGGTGCTGAGCTGATTGGGAGAAATTGAGAGCGGCTTTGGGCTGAGCAGTGAAATCTGCGCCCGGAATGAGTCTCTGGGTGGTATGTTCTTGGCCCAGAGCCTTTTGCTGCAGCAGTGCCCGGGTCCTCGAGCGAGGAATGATGTGCTGTTTGGACAATTTAGACCAGAGATGGCCAACCTGTGGTGCATGCGGCAAAAGTAGCGCACTGGATAATTAGAAGTGGCGCATTGCAGCACAGTGATGATAATAAAAAAGTAAGCCTACTCATGCAGAAATATTAACCAAAAACCAATTTGTAGAAAAAAAATCTAAAACAGGAATTCAAGTAGCTTAGAGCTAGAAATGGGTTTTACTGAGAATAAATCTAAAACTTAGCAATTTTATTATTTCGTGCACATCTTTTGGTGAATGTTTTCTTCTTTCATATTAATCTCTTTTCAATTTTAAAAAATGTTCAATGAGTCAAACTAGGAAAGAAAGACTTTTGTTCTGCAGTCGATCCATAACTGTTCGATACACGTTTGGTGCTTGTATGATCCTGGCGCCAGGCGTCTGCACCAGCGGTGCGTCGCAGGTTTTTGCCAGTCAGTTTACAATTGACACTCGTTCGCAACAGACTTGTGCTTTGTTCGTCCTTTGTGAACATTTGTAGTTTTGTACTCTTTTGAAAATTAAGCCTTGTTTTTACATTCAGTTACCCATCACAGTGCAAAAGAAAATGAGCAAAAGATCAGAAAGTGATAGTAAGTGTGAATTCAATGAACAGTGGGAAAATGAGTTCTTATTTATAACAGGAAAACTGTTGTGCAATGTTTGTGAAACGACTTTCTCACATAATAGAAGACATGATCTTAATAGACACTACAAAACACAACATCAGACTGAAATAGAAGGAAAACTGAAGCTAGTGCGTGGGTCTGAGTTACGGAAAGAATATGTGATTAAGAAAAAGGGAGAAATCAAAAGAAGACAAAATATATTTGTTAAAAGTCTCAATAAGGTAAGTAATGTTTATCTTGTTTTATATTAAATCAATATATTGTAGCAATGTACTACATACAGAGCTAGAAACAACGACACGCAGTCGGTAAGTCGTTTCAAGACTAGTTTATTCAAACTTCGCGGCACTGGCTTTTAATCCCTAGCTCCCGCCCTCTCCGGGCGGAAATGACATCAGAGGTGCATTACCAAAGCCTCTCCCCGCGCACGGGCTATTTGTGAGTCGGTTCACCTGCGCAGAAAGTGGGTCGCCACAATATCATGTAAAATGCTAAATATGTCTATATTAACATATTTTTATAAGAATTGAATGGTGCATCTGAAGTCATGCACAAAAAAATTGGCGCATGGATTGTAAAAGGTTGGCCACCCCTGATTTAGATGGACAGGGTATTGGGATTGGAGGTGAGAGCAGATTTCACTCGCTCTCCCGCAGGGTTCACTCCTCTCTCCATGGTACCGAGGCCATGGGACTGCTGCCATACTCTGTGCCCGATAACAGGATGAACTGATATACCAGACATCCCACCCTGCAAAAACTCATTTCAGGGAGGTAGCACCACCACCCCCCGACCCCTGCAACCCATATTTCCCCCCACCCCGGTCGACTTCAAAGGGTGTGTCTCCAGGACATTTGATTCTGAAAGAACACAATTTATTTGATCACAGATTGAAACCACACACACACACACACACACACACACACACACACACACACACACACACACACACACACACACACACACACACACACACACACACACACACACACACACACACACACACACACACACACACACACCCTTATTGAGCAGTCTCAATGCTGATGCAAATGGCAACACTCATCATTTTTGACCCCTGTTAGGCAGGGGTACACTTTAGCATAGTCTGGGGTGAAGTAGGTTTTACATTCTCTTGTTTTGGAACACTCTGCAAACGTGCTGCAGGGCACTAAACTGAACTGATGGACAATGAAAGGCAGAGAGAGGTCGACTAAAGCCCGCACACAGAGAAAACTGATAGGTTTATTTAGCACAAAGAGAGACCAATTGGTTCTCTCTCTCTCACTCAAAAAAAAATCAATTTCCATGATGTTGTATATAATTTGTGGGCGTCAGGAAGCCGCTATCAATATGTGGGAGACTCCTGGAATTCCCGGGAGAGGTGGGATGTCTGTGATACCCAGGCTTTGGGCCTACTCCAGGGTTTGGAGCTAAGGACATATTTTGGGTTGAAATGTTGTTGTTTGCTTCTGAAGTTTACATGATTTGTTTTCTCCCCCCCATATCGTGTGTTGGTCTTTATTTTATTTATCTATAATTCTGTTCTTTCGGGTTTCTTGCTTTGTGACTGCCTGTAAGTAAAGAAGTCTCAAGCTTATATAATTAATACATTCTTTGATAATAATAAATGTACTTTGAATAAAAAGTTGCCCCTCACCTTTGGATGTAGACTTCTTACAGCCTTTATAGATGGCAAAGGCCAAGAGAGAGAGGACGATGATGATGGAGATGAGGATCATGATAACCATCTTTTGGTTCAGTTGTCCCATGTGTCTCTCAGGAATCTCTGGTGAAATCACAGTAGAAAATGCCCTTTTCTCCAAACATCCCTCCTCAGAATGGTCGCATCCTGTGAATGGAAGGTAGGCACAGGGGTAAATCATAAACACAAGAGATTCTGCAGAGGCTAGATGTCCAGAGCAACCGGCACAAAACGCTGGAGGAACTCAGCACCTACAGAAATCAATAAGCAGTTGATGTTGTGGGCTCAGATCCTTCATCAGGACTGGAAGGAGAGGGGGAAGAAGAGGTGGAAAAGGTAAAGGGCTGGAGCGGAAGGAATCTGACAGGAGAGGAGAGTGGACCATGGCAGAAAGGGAAGCAGGAGGGAGGTGATATGCAGGTGAGGAGAAGAGAAGAGGCAAGAGGTGAACTGGAGTGGGGAATGGAAGAGGGAGTGGGGAAATTGAGCAGAAGTTAACGAAATCGACGTTCGTGCCTTTTGGCTGGAGGCTACCCAGACAGAATACGAGGTGCTCCTCCAGCCCGAGGGAGACCTCATTGTAGCAGTAGAGGAGGCTGTGGACCGAGATGTTGGAATGGGAATGGGAATCCGAATTAAAATGGTTGGCATGCAAGGATAATACCTGCCATTTCTTTGGCGTTTTTATCTTTTTTTAAACGAGGCCAAGTTGCTAGCTCTACGCTCAACCCAGCACGGATGGAAAGCGTGCAAGGAGCCAGCTGGATTTGAACTCGGGACAAACTTACCTTGAAGCCCGCTGCAGATGCCACTATCAATGATTTAGTTTAGTTCCTCGTGTTTGTCTCTGCTCCCTCTACCTAGTGTTTGGTTTATAATCTCAGGGATTAGGATTCCTCTGGCAGGCCCACCCCTAACCTCCCCCTCTCCCCTTGGGAAGGGAGGCTGAGCCACTGCTGTATTTCCAGTGAGGGTTCTCCTGCACCGCTGCCAGGGAGGGGACTCCGGGATTTGGGCCAGTGACGGTGACAGAAAGTGTGAGAAAGGGAAGAAGGAATGAAGCAAGAGAGGCAGGAGGAAGAGATCAGGATAGACAGAAATAAGGAGAATGGGGCAAAATTAGAGAAAGAAATAGAAAGAAAAAGGCAGGAATGGAGTGAGAGACACAGAGAAACACTCTATTTATTTATTGAGATAGAGGGCTGGAAGGGCCTATTTTGCACTTAAAGCTGTGCTGCACAGCAGACCCCAATTTAATCCGAGTTTAATCACTGGAGAATACACAGTGACCAACCAGTACGTCCTTGGATCGTGGGAGGAAACCGGAGCACCCGGAGGAAACCCATGCGATCACAGGAAGAACATACAATCTCCTTGTATGCTGCAGCGGGAATTCAACCCAGGTCACAGGTACGTTAAAGTGTTGTGCTAAGCAGTACATTAACGTTACGCTCCACCCCACCTCCTTCTTATTCTGTCACTTTCTCTCTCTTCCCTCTCTCTCCCCACTCTTCCCCAACTCGGTCACTCTACTCTCTCTCTCCCCCCATTTTCTCTCTCTAACTCCCCCCCACACTTTCTCTTCTTTTTCTCTTTCTCCCCCTCTCTACCACCCACACCTCCCTAACTCAAATCTCTGAATTGAAAAGCCATGCCAAGTGATTGCGTGAGGCGCTGAGGAGCAAGCACCGTGGGGGGGGGAGATGGGCGACGAGGGAGGATAAGAAGTCTCCAGAATGGAATACTGACCGGAGGCGAGGGAGGGAGATGTGAGCGGCACGGAGCTACTGTAGTGCGGAATCTCGGATCCGGAGTTCTGTCCTGTCTTTCCCAAAGATTGGGTGGATCCAGGGAATACTGGGGAGATCCCCTCAGACGTCTCCACCACTGGTGTTGGCAGTTTCACGGCTGGGGTTTGGTCAGAGGTCGCAGTCACTGGCTGACGATCCAGCAGGGTCCATGTCGGAGTTTCTGTACTGCCTGTACAGGGGGTTCATAAAACAGAGATTGAGAATTAGGCCATTTGGTCCATCGAGTCTGTTCTACCATCTCCCATTAACCCCCTTACCAATCAGGGACATATCAATCTCTGCTTTAAATGCATTTGACGCCCATAGCCCACTCCCCCCCCCACCCCATGGCAACGAATTTCACTGATTCACTAGTTTAAAACAATTCCTCATCATTGTTCAGAGTGCTGAAGACACGAAGGGTGATGACAATGTCGCCATCGTTTGCACTGGGATATGGACAGGACGGGCTGGGAATTGGCAGATGGAGTTGAAACTGGAAAAGGATGAAGTGATTCACTGTAGAAGGTCAAACCTGCAGTCTGGCCACTACTCAACAACCTACAAACTCACTTTCAAGGACTTCCTACCACTCGTGTTCTCAGTATCATTTTCATTTGCAGTTTGTCTTTTTTTTAAAAAAAGACATTACTTCCAAAATTAATTGTTTGGTCAGAGAAGTCCCTTTGGCCCATCCACTCCATGCTGAAACCATTAAACTGCCTACTCCCATGGACCTGTACCAGGACTCCAGCCTTCCATGTACCTATTCAAACTTCTCTTAAATATTGAAATCGAGCTTGCATGCACCACTTCCACTGGCAGCTCGTTCCACACTCTCACTACCCCCCGAGTGAAATTTCTCCTCATGTTCTCCTTAAACATTTCACCTTACACCCTTAACTCTTGACCTCTATTTCTAGTCCCACTGACCTCAGTGGAAAAAGCCTGCTTGCATTTACTCTATCTATACCCCTCATAATTTTGTATACCAAATCTCATCTCAGTCTTTTATGTTCCAAGGAATAAGGTGGCTGGAGTAAGGGCCTTATGCTTTGGCTCTTGTGGGGTTAAAGGGTAGAGGCCAGATAAAGGCCAGTCCTCCAGGTTCGGGGGTTCAGCTCAGCGCTAACAACCCTGACTGGTAAAACAAAATTGTTACCAGCAACAGAGAATCTTTCTACATGATCCCATGATAATGATTGCTCTTAGCAATTTTTTTTTTTAAAAGAGAAGTGGTTTGCCATTGACCTCTGGGCAGTGTCTATAAAGACGGGTGATCCCAACCATTATCAACACTCTTCAGAGATTGTCTGCCTGGCGTCAGTGGTCGCATAACCAGGACTTGTGATCTACACCGGCTGCTCATACGACCATCCACCACCTGCTCCCATGGATTCATGTGACCCTGATCCAGGAGGGTGAGCTAAGCGGGTGCTACACCTTGCCCAAGGTTCACCCGCAGGTCAGAGGAGGGAAAGGAGTGCCTCACACCTCATTTGGTAGAGACGTATCGCCATCCCGCCACCCTAACAAGCAGGCCTTTGAAACGTGGCAGGAAACTAGAGCATTCCGAACAAACACGCGATAACAGTGAGAACATAGAAACTCCCTGGGCACAGTGGTGGGCATCGAACCAGAACGTAACCGCAGCCTCCACACAGCACCAGGCCTTACCCAGTGTTGTCTCGGTAGGGCGACTGGAATCCCAGTCAGCTGTGGAGTGCAGGGATCTCGGATGTGCCTCCGTGGTTGTGTGCTTGTTGCCGAGTTGTTTCTCTGCTGTCGGAAGACTGGCACTTTTCTGAGCTGCAGGAGACAAATTGGGTCAGCCTGACACTACCTCGCCCACAGTCCAGTGCTTTTCTCACCACCCCTCCCGCAGAGCGACACTCCCTCCTCACCGCCCCTCCCGCAGAGCGACACTCCCTACCTCAGCGTGCACATTAGCATCTTTGGCCATCCCACACATCTCATACATGGAGGGAATGTGGCTCCCCGTCACTGACTGGTGCGGTGGAGCACGGCACAGAAAAGATACACGAACCATTCCCGATTCCCATCCAGTAACTAGTGGGCTGATTCAGTTATCTGCACTGGGACTCAGAGTGCACAAAAAGACTCTGTCGACTCTAAATATACCCAATGACTTGGCTTCCACATTCCTCTGGCTAAGGAAACTGCTCTTCATCTCCATTCTAAATGGATGTCCTTCCATTCGAGGCTGTACCATCTGGCCCTAAACTCCCCCGGTATTGGAAACATTATCTCCATGTCCACTCTATCTAGGCCTTTCAATATTTGGTAGGTTTCAATAAGGCCAAAAGACATAGGAGCAGATTTAGGCCATTCAGCCCACGCATGCTACCAAACTCCAGCAACAATCTGATAACCATTTCACTCCCCTTTTTACGCTTTGGAGTATTACCATTAACTGAGGGGTCTACGGACCCCAGGTTGGGAACCCCTGCTCAAGAAGGAAGGAAAACAATGGTCACATTCAGGAACTATTCACAGGGCAGTGGTAAAGGTGGAGCTCTACCAGCGGCTGGAATGTCCTCGATGGGCCGAAAGGCTTCTGTCTGCGCTGTAATGCTATGATTACCTTTATCGATATAATCCTTAAGGTCCTTCACCCAGAGACGATCAAGGTTCAGGCAGATGTTTCCTAGTTTCTTATGGACGACGCTGTGGACAGAACAGGTGAAGTTTAGCACTGGGGACAGGGGTCAAAATGGTACAGCCCTTGCTCAGTTTTCCCATCCGCAACCAGGGCAAAGGGTCTATTGACCCACTGGAGTGGTCAGGTGGGCACTGCCAGCCACCCCAATGGAATACGGTCTTCTTTTAAACAGAGGGCAGGGCTGTGTGTAGCTCCCTCTACATTGTCCCATCATACAGTCCCGGGGTCAGTCACAGAGTGAAGCTCACTCCACACTGTCCCATCACACAGTCCCGGGGTCAGACACAGAGTGAAGCTCACTCCACACTGTCCCATCACACAGTCCCAGGGTCAGACACAGAGTGAAGCTCCCTCTACACTGTCCCATCACACAGTCCCAGGGTCAGACACAGAGTGAAGCTCACTCCACACTGTCCCATCACACAGTCCCAGGGTCAGACACAGAGTGAAGCTCCCTCTACACTGTCCCATCATACAGTCCCGGGGTCAGGCACAGAGTGAAGCTCCCTCTACACTGTCCCATCACACACTCCCGGGGTCAGACACAGAGTGAAGCTCACTCCACACTGTCCCATCACACAGTCCCAGGGTCAGACACAGAGTGAAGCTCACTCCACACCAGGAGATTGCAACCTGTGGTCCATGGACCCCTTAATTAATGGTAGGGATCCATTACATAAAAATAGTTGGGAATCTCTTTCACACTGACCCATCACACACCCTCAGAGTTATTCACAGCGTGAAGCTCCCTCTACACCAGGGTTTCTCAACCAGGGTATTCACTGAGAGGTTGTGATTAAAGAAAGTAAACAATGTTTTTTTTAAACTTTGCATGATGGTAGTGCTCACAGTGGTGGACAGTGTGCCCCGTAGCAACCTCAGCCCAGTATGACAGTGTGCAGTTGGACCCTGTTTATTTGATCGAGTTCAGAAGGCAAGACGGTAGGCTGATAACTGGTGAGGGCTGTATTGTACGTAGGGGAGGACGGTAGGCTGATAATTAGTGAGGGCTGTATTTCACGTAGGGGAGGACGGTAGGCTGATAATTGGTGAGGGCTGTATTTCACGTAGGGGAGGACGGTAGGCTGATAATTAGTGAGGGCTGTATTGTACGTAGGGGAGGACGGTAGGCTGATAATTGGTGAGGGCTGTATTTCACGTAGGGGAGGACGGTAGGCTGATAATTGGTGAGGGCTGTATTTCACGTAGGGGAGGACGGTAGGCTGATAATTAGTGAGGGCTGTATTGTACGTAGGGGAGGACGGTAGGCTGATAATTAGTGAGGGCTGTATTTCACGTAGGGGAGGACGGTAGGCTGATAATTGGTGAGGGCTGTATTGTACGTAAGGGAGGATGGTAGGCTGATAATTAGTGAGGGCTGTATTTCACGTAGGGGAGGATGGTAGGCTGATAATTAGTGAGGGCTGTATTGTACGTAGGGGAGGACGGTAGGCTGATAATTGGTGAGGGCTGTATCGTACGTAGGGGAGGACGGTAGGCTGATAATTAGTGAGGGCTGTATTTCACGTAGGGGAGGACGGTAGGCTGATAATTAGTGAGGGCTGTATTGTACGTAAGGGAGGACGGTAGGCTGATAATTGGTGAGGGCTGTATTTCACGTAGGGGAGGACGGTAGGCTGATAATTGGTGAGGGCTGTATTTCACGTAGGGGAGGACGGTAGGCTGATAATTAGTGAGGGCTGTATTTCACGTAGGGGAGAACGGTAGGCTGATAATTAGTGAGGGCTGTATTGTACGTAGTGTGAGGACGGTAGGCTGATAATTAGTGAGGGCTGTATTGTACGTAGGGGAGGACGGTAGGCTGATAATTGGTAAGGGCTGTATTGTACGTAGTGGAGGACGGTAGGCTGATAATTAGTGAGGGCTGTATTGTACGTAGGGGAGGACGGTAGGCTGATAATTAGTGAGGGCTGTATTTCACGTAGTGGAGGACGGTAGGCTGATAATTAGTGAGGGCTGTATTGTACGTAGGGGAGGACGGTAGGCTGAAGAGGAATGTGAAGTGCATTTTCCAAGCATTGAATGGACTCGCCTAATTTGGGCTGTGATGTTCCTGTGCAAAATACATGGGGAATTTTATTAACCCTTGTGTTTTGCAGACATGTCTGACAGTCCAATATGGTTATTTTTGAATAGGACATGTGAGATATGAAGGGGAGGATTCTAGGCCCATAGACAATTCCGATAAGGTTAATGATGAACAATTACAGAATTCTGAGTCATTCCACTGCACTACTGCAACAACAGACACAAAAAAGTCCGTCTTTACAATGAAAGTTACTTATCAAGGCATTTTGCATCGACTGGTGAGCCAAGTTGTCCTGTTCCATTGTGCCTAGTCTGCAGCAATGGCTCCAGCAGAATTGAAAAGACACTTAAATACAAATCACAGCCATATGACATGCAAAAGTGCTGATTACTTTAACGGTTATTAGAGTCTCAAAACAAACAGCTTCTGGAAATAAAGTCACAGTCAATAAAAAAAAGTAGAACTTATTACCCAGAAAAGGAGAAGTCACACAATTCGTGAGAACCTAATGGTGCCAGCATGTAAATTTATAGCGGATAAAATGCTAGGACAAGATGCAGTATGAGAAATTGAAAAGGTTTCATTCTCAAACATTATGATAAGCTGACGTATTGATGACATGTCACATGATGCTGAAGAGTTTTTGTGTGATAATCTGAAAAACAGCTTCTCTGTCCAGATTGATGAATCAGAGTTCACCAATAAAGGTCATCTTGTGGCATTTGTAAGATGTGTAAATGATGGTGAAATTCAAGGATACTTTTTTTCTAATGTGAAGAGCTGTCCAAAACAAGCAAAGGCCAAGATATATTTAATGTTTTGTCTTCATATCTGGAAACAAAAGTTCTGTCTTGGAGGGACTGTGTTGGCATCTGTACTGATGGCGTCCCATCAATGATTGACTCCATGAGAGGTTTCGTCTCTCTTGTAAAAATGAAAATCCTGACATTGTCACAACACACTTTCTTCACAGAGAGGTGTTGATCTCAAAAACTCTTAGAGATGGATTGAAAAAAGTTACTACAAAAATGGTTAACTTTATTAAACAAAGATCAGTTCACTCAAGAATGTTTAAAAAACTGTGAATACCCTGACAAAGGCACACCAGTCTCCTGATACATGCAGAAATCCAGTGGCTAAGCAGAGGAAGAGTTCTCAACAGGGTGTTTGAGCTGAAAGGTGAATTGCAGAAGTACTTTCAAGAAAATTTTTGCTGAGTGCTTTGAAGATGACGAATGGCTGCAGAGACCAGCCAACTTAGCAGATATTTTTCATCATATGAACCAGTTGAACAAGTCTCTTCAAGGCCCTACAAAAGATGTCTTGACCTCTAGAGACAAGATTCTTGGATGTAAACGGAAACTCAGTCTTTGGAAAAGTCATATTGCGAAAGGAAATCTTGAAATGTTTCTACTGCTGCTTGGGCTTGAGATTGAGGAAGGATATCAGAAAGTCTCGAGTCTTATTGAAATCCCCCTGGAAGAACAAAATTGAACAATACTCTCCCTTCCTTTCACCACGAGACTGGGTGAGGGAACATTCTCTAAATCTTCCGCTCAGCCTTTGAATGAAGAAAAAGAACTGTGATCGTGCACTCAAGATAAGATTTACTGACTTGCCCTGGACAAGTTCTGGATTTCAGTGACAGAAGAGTATCCTACCATTCATTGAAAAGCAATGAACATTTTACTGCAGTTTTCAATTTCTTACACGTGAGCAAACTTTTTCTTGTTTAAGAGCAAGGATAGAAAATGTTTCATTTCAATGGAATGGGAAATCTGTGAACTTGTGCAGCAAAAAACAAGCACAGATTTCACATGCTAGGCCTATATTTGAGCCTGACTGTGTCACTTAGTAAGAAAATATTTTTTCAAACTCTTGTATAAATTTGTGTCTTAGGTTATATTTTTATTCATATTGCTTTGGCTTATGGTTTTTAGTAACTTTACTACTCAATAAACTTCCATATTGTAAATAAGTTTAATTAAAATAAATTTACAACCTTTATTTAAAGTAAATCTACCAAGCCTACCTTTAGAAAAATTAAATCCCATTTTGGCTTAAGCCAGATATTCAGCAGAAATTTATTATGTTTGCTTTGTGAGTTTTTAATGTTTATGAAAGGGAAAGAAAGAAAGGTAAGCTAAGCTTAACTACCTGTTTTTCTCCAAGAAATGTTGGCTAAAAGTTCATTCTCTATTCAAAAGACAGCTCAGCCATAGCAGCGGCGGTTTTCCCTATTAGCATGCTGAGCTCTGGATCGAGAGACAGGTTGCTGGAGACTGTCGATCCTAGGCAGGTGAATTCATCTACCTCTTTCAGGGTGTGGTCGCCGATACTGATGTTGGGGCCTTCGCGGACGAATTGGACAACCTACACCCGCCAAGAGCACCGCCTCAACAGCTTCTACCTACGGTGCTTGTGTGGGATCCTGGGCAATTCCCAGAAAGACCGCGTGCCAAACAAGGACATCCTGGACCAGGCCAGCATGCCAAGCACGTATGTCCTTCTCACACAGTGATGACTGCGCTGGCTTGGCCATGTCCGTCGCATGCAGGGTGGCCGCATCCCCAAGGACATCCTGTACGGAGACCTTGCCACAGGATCCCGGCCCATAAGGAGCTCACTGCTTCGTTACAGGGACGTTTGTAAACGTGACCTGAAGTCTGCTGATAAGAGACAGTTGCACCTGGCGACAGGCTGTACGTCCAGGCATTACCAATGCAGAGGAAAAACGAACTCGACTGTGGTCGGACAGAAGAGAGAGAAGGAAAGCTGAGTGACTATCCAGCCACAGCCATCAGCCTTCGTGTGAAGCAGCTGTGCCAAGGACTGCCGCTCAAGAACCAGCTTATTCAACCACAGCCGACGCTGTTCCACACCCAACCGGGCCCATCCATTGTCCGTTAGACAGACGGAGCCATTAATTATTAATTAATTCAAAAGAGCATTGACAATATTTTTTGGATTAATATACCTAAAACTTATTGATCAAGTGAATGTACCGTGTGCTCTAGGTATAATATTATTATTAATTCTAATAATAATAATAATGAACCCAGGGGCTCCCCAAGACCGGAAAGTTATTTCAAAGGTTCCTCCAGGGCATTACAGGTTGAGAAAGGCTGCTGTACACATGCTCTCGGGCTGGGACGATACAGGTTCAAGGGCACTGGTTAACCAGACCAAGGATTCATACAGATGCGTGGCGAGGGATTTGATACAACCCACACTAATGAGAAACAGGCAAGACATACTCACAGAAAGGCTGACTGACGGTTATTGCAGTGTCTCACGGTCCTGTAATTTGGTAAAAATTGTCCATAATCACTGTTCTTCCACCTCACGGCAAGGAATTTGTTGCAGCATGTTTCATCAACCTCCGATTTAAAAGCCATGGCTGTGGATACATAGATCTGGTCTGGTGACTGAGGCAGGAATCTGGAGATCCCCTCCTGGACAGGGGTCCCCTTTTGTCACAGTCTCATCTAACCCAGAGTTTCCGAGTGGGCACCAACCCTTGTGAGTTCCTGCACTGAACTGGCATACTCTGATTTTAACTGTAACCCCCACCTTCCCCTACACTCCTCCCTGTCTCTGTAACCCCTCCATCCCCTACACCCCTCCCTGTCTCTGTAACCCCCTCCATCCCCTACACCCCTCCCTGTCTCTGTAACCCCCTCCATCCCCTACACCCCTCCCTGTCTCTGTCACCCCCTCCATCCCCTACACCCCTCCCTGTCTCTGTAACCCCCTCCAGTATTTACACCCCTCCCTGTCTCTGTAACCCCTCCATCCCCTACACCCCTCCCTGTCTCTGTAACCCCCTCCATCCCCTACACCCCTCCCTGTCTCTGTAACCCCTCCATCCCCTACACCCCTCCCTGTCTCTGTAACCCCCTCCATCCCCTACACCCCTCCCTGTCTCTGTCACCCCCTCCATCCCCTACACCCCTCCCTGTCTCTGTAACCCCTCCATCCCCTACACCCCTCCCTGTCTCTGTAACCCCCTCCATCCCCTACACCCCTCCCTGTCTCTGTAACCCCCTCCGGTATTTACACCCCTCCCTGTCTCTGTGACCCCTTCCAGCCCCTACACCCCTCCCTGTCTCTGTAACCCCTCCAGCCCCTACTCCCCTCCCTGTCTCTGTGACCCCCCCCCCATCCCCTACACCCCTCCCTGTCTCTGTGACCCCTTCCAGCCCCTACACCCCTCCCTGTCTCTGTAACCCCCTACAACCCTCCCCCTTCCCGTAAATATTCTGCTTTCGACTCGGACACCCTCCGGCGTCTGGTTGACAGGAACAAGTTAACTTTAAACTCTGTCTCTCACCCGACCACGATAACAGCGATCCCAGGAGGAAGGCGGACAGGTAGAAGTTGTCCCTCTGAGGTGCCATATCCTTCGAGGCGGGCTCGGCAGCGCGGAGCAGCAACCACTGACCACCCGGCGCAGCCGGACGGAGACTGGGCTGTATCCCCGTTCGGGGTTTCCCCAGAAGAGGAGGAACTTCGATTGGCCAATGGGAGCTCACGGCTGGGGCAGAGGTAATCTGGTCGGAAAGTGGGCAGGAGCAGAATGAGGCGAAAAAGAGGGGCAACTAGAGTGGCGAGAGGGACAGAAGGAGGAGTCAATGGCCACAGTCAGGGACAACAGGAGAACAATAAAAAGGCAACAAGAGTGTCATTAAGGGGAGTGAGGCAATAGGAGGGTAACTAGAGGGCAATTGGGAGAGACAAAAGAGGAGGAATCAGAGGGGCAACACAAAGGGAAACAGGTGAGGCAATAGTAGGGGGAAACACAGATGATACAGGAGGTACAACAGGTCTGACAAGCAGGGGTAACAAAAGAGATGTTACCACTGGAGAGGTAACTGCAGTGAGAGGAGGGGCAATTGAGCAAGAGGGAAACAGGAAAAGTAACAGTTGGGGCAGGAGGAAGGGACAGGAGTAACAGGGATGTGGAGAAGTAGGCAGCTAGAGGGGTGTGTGGTATAGGAAGTCTTGTGTGGTCACTGTGGAAGGGGGGTGGGAAGAGGGAATGTAAGTGCAGAGGGGTAGAGCTAAATGGAGGGTAGTGGGGCAATTGACTACAGAACCACAGGTGTTAGTGGTTAGTGCCACACTTACAGCTCAGAGTTCAATTCATTTTCTTGCGGGCACACTCAATAAATCTATAGATTAATAATCATAACAGAATCAATGAAAGACCACCCAACTTGGGTGCTCATCCAGAGAGCAAGAACAGCAAACAGTGAGTTATGGTGAGAAGATATTAAAAGTGGGTTCTGTCGGGATCAGTTTTGGGGCTGCTGCTGTTTATAATTTATATAAATGATTTGGATAAGCACATAACAAATAAACTAGTAAAGTTTGCCAATGGCACAAAATTAGGGGGACGAGCTGATAACATTCAGGCAGCTGAATCAATACAGTTTGCTCTAAATAAAATTCAGATGTTGGCAGATAAATAGCAAATGAAATTTAATATATATAAATGTAATGTATTACATATAGGAGGTAGAAATATTAGATATAAATATGCAGTGGGGGTATTGAGTTAGCAAGTGCATGAGAAGGATTTCAGCATTCAGGAAGACTCATCGCTATCACCACCTAGACCATGCAGAGAAGCGATTAGGAAGGCTAATAGAATATTGGGCTATATAATGCAATCAGTGGAGTTCAAGTCTAGAGACATTCTCCTTAAGCTGCATAATGTGCTTATGAGGCCACACCTTGAATACTGTGTACAATTTTGGTCTTCATATTGTGTGAGAGAGGTGAAGGCACTGGAGAGAGTCTAGCACATCCCAGGTCTGCAGGGTATGAGCTATGAAGAAAGATTGGGAAAGAATTACATCTTTTTAACCTAAGTAGATGTAGAATGAGGAGACATGATAGAGGTGTTCAAAATCATTAAGGGTATAAGTACGGTGGATGCCAGCTGCTACTTCACAATTAATCCATCATCAAGGACACGGGGTTATAGGTGGAGACTGGTTAAAGGGAGATTTCAGACTAACATCAGGAAGCATTTCTTTACACAGCAAGTTGTGGACACTTGGAACAAACTACCAGGTTGTGTAGTGGAGAGTAGTACCTTAGGGACTTTCAAATCTAAATGATAGTTATTTCAACACCATGTGAATAGGAATTTAGCAAGCTTTGTTGTGCTGAATGGCCTGTCTCTTCAAAAAAACTTTCTAGAGTTCAAATATTCTAAAAACTGTGCAAACACAAAACTAAATGAATATATAAGCAATGAATATACGTTGTATTTTCACGTTCTCCCCATGACCACGTGGGTTTTCTGTGGGTGCTCCGGATTCCTCCCACATTCCAAAGACGTACTGTTCGGTAGGTGAATTGGTCTTTGAAAATTATCCAGTGCTAAGGTTAAACTAGGGTTAAACCTTTGGATTTTGTTGGGTGGTGCAGCTCGAAGCACTGGAGGGCCTGTTCTGAGCTGTAATTAATTAATCAATCAATAAATAAATAACCAATACATATGGAGATCATGAGATGAAGAGTCCCTGAAAGTGAGTCCATAGGTTGTGGGAACATTTCAGTGATGGGGCAAGTGATGTTATCCCCTTTGGTTCAGAGCCTGATGGTTGAGGGGTACTAACTGGAATCAAATGGTGTGAGTCCTGAGGCTGTTTTACTTTCTTCCTGACGAAGGGTCTCGGCCCGAAACGTTGACTGCGCATTTCAACTGATGCTGCCCGACCCGCTGAGTTCATCCAGCTTTTGTACGTGTTGATTTGACTAAACACAGCATCTGCAGTGTACTTTGTGTTTACTTTCTTCCTGATGGCAGCAGTGAGAAGAGAGCACGTTCTGGGTGGTGGGGGTCACTGACGATGGATGCTGCTTTCTGTGACAATGCTCCATGTAGACGTGCTCAATGGTGAGGAGGGCTTTGCCCAGGATGGACTGGGCTGTATCCATTACTGTTTTAGGATTTTCTGTTCAAGGGGATTGGTGTTCCATACCTTGCTGTGATGCAGTCAGGTGCAAAAGGTGCATTTCACTGTATGTTTTGATGTCCCGTACATGTGAGAAATAAAGCCAATATTTACCTTTACAAAGCTAATCTTTATATTTATCTCTTCACATGGTTTCCTGAATGTAGAGTCAGAGGCAGGCAGGGTGCTACAGAAGGTTCTTGGCCTGCTGGCCTCCTTCAGTCAGATTAATAAGTACAGGAGTTGGGTTGATAGGTTGTGGTTGTACAAGATGTTAATAAGACCACATTTGGACTCAAGTCAGTTCCATCATGGGCACTATCCTATGTAGTGTTCAGAACATCTTCAAGGAGCGATGCCTCAAAAAGGCGGCATCCATCATTAAGAACCCCCATCACCCAGGACATGCCCTCTTCTCATCGTTACCATCAGGGAGGAGGTGCAGCAGCTTGAAGACACACACTCAGTGATTCAGGAACAGCTTCTTCCCCTCTGCCATCCGATTTCTGAATGGACATTGAACCCATAAACACCACCTCACTACTTATTGAAATAAACTTTTAATATATATTTACTGTAATTCACAGTTATTGTTACTATGTTTGCAATGTACTGCTGCTGCATAGCAACACATTTCCTGACACATGCCAGTGAGATCAAATCTGATTCTAACAATGAATATTGTGTACAGTTTTCCTCTGTTCTAGGGAAGACATTATTAAGGTGGAAAGAGTGCAGCGGAGATTTACGAGAATGTTGCAAAGCCTCAAGGGCCTGAGTTATAGGGAGAGGTCAGGCAGGCTAGGAATTTATTCCTTGGAGTGTAGGAGTGGCAATCTTATAGAGGGGTAACAAATCCTGAGGGGCAAAGAAAGGGTGAATGCACTCATGAGCTCGATGGCACAGGTTTAATGTGAGGGGGGATTCAGATTAATTTGCTTATCAGATGTATATTGTAACGTACAGTGAAATGTGTCATTTGCATTAACGGCCAATACAGCCAAGGATGTGCCGGGGGCAGCCCACCAGATTTAAAACTTTAATTTGGAAAGGCAGCTGAGGGTCAACGTTTCGTTTCTCGCCCGCAGAGTGGTGAGTGTGTGGACCGATCTGCCAGAGGAAGTGGCTGAGGTGGGCACTTTAACAACGTTTAAAAGACACTCGGGCAGGAAAGGTTTAGATGGATTTGGTCTAAGTGTGGACAAATGGGACCAGACTGGCAGGTGCCATGAGCGAATTGGGCTGCAAGGGCCTGTGTTCGTGTTGTGTGACTGTATGACTCTTTTACTTGTATAATACCCTGGTTTAAGACCATGCTTGATTTATTAATACAGTTATGCTGTTGGGAATTTTTGGGTTCTCCTCAAAATGCAAAGCTATATATATTATACAAAAGACTATTTCATTTAGGCTTGTTGAATTCGCCAATAGAACATTTTGGCTATTAGGATGCTGCCAGAGGAAAAAAAATGGGAAGGGGCAGCCTTTTTCCAGATAGATAGAGAGAGAGAAGGAAAAAGAAAGAAAAGGGTTTTCAGGAGAGAAGGACAGTAAATATCGCGGAAGAACTCGGTGAAGCGCCCACAGAACCCATTTGGAAGCTCAGATACCGATGTCAGAAACTATACGGACTATATAGCCTCACAGGGCATGTGCAGGTAAATTACAGTTGGTCTGCTAGCGCACACCATTGGAGAAAGTTCGCTGCCTTTTTCCTTGGAATTTGCGTGGAAATGGTTTTGCTTGGCCTGGTCTTTCAGGCAGAACCATGTCGGTACTATGAGTGAACGAAGTTACTACACGGGAATGAGCTCCAATGACCTTATATAGTATTATTGTGTTGGCTATAGTTTAAAATATTGTGTCAATCCATTTTCGATCGAAGTTTATATTGGCGTGAGTTAAATTGTTGCTCCTGACGAACGGTAAATTTGCAAGGGTGTGTCAGTATTCATAAAAGTAATTCTCTTAATTTCCCTTGATAGAAACATTCAAACTTTTACGTTTTGTATTTACCCGAATCATATCCATCCCATGTACTGCTGTGTTCACAGTTACAGATAACTTATTTCAAGCCTACGGTGAGAGGGTTGCAGTTTTTAAACATGATTCACAAAGCATTGCATAACAGGAGTGGTTCGTTCGTTCGTTCGTTCCCTCTCCCTCTCCCTCTCCCTCTCCCTCTCCCTCTCCCTCTCCCTCTCCCTCTCCCTCTCCCTCTCCATATTATACCTTAACTCCCCCACTCCCGCTCGATTTTCTCCCGTCGGTCTCGAGGGATCATCCTTTCCTGAAAAATCCCGTGTGCTTTCCCGCTGTCTGACCGGGATCTTCCCGCTTTCCCTACAACAAGCTGTCGATTATTGCAATTCTTAATGACTTTCTCTGATGTTGGAGGGAGATTTCACCGGCCTCGTGAGTCAACGTCCGGTCATTAAAATTCCGGTTCTAATTTTGAATGTCCTGTTTAAAAAACCCCATGGGATAACAGGAGTGAGAAGAAGCCAGAGCATTCGGGATATATGGGAATGGGTAATTGATTTTTTTACTGACATGTGCCGAGTTGGCAGTGAAAAGCTAGTCTTGCATTGTGTTGGACATGATGAGTCCTCAGGAAGGGTCTCGGCCCAAAACCACTCTATAGATGCTCCCTGACCTGCTGAGTTCCTACAGCGCTTTGTGGGAGTTGATAAATATGGACCCCATTCAGACCGATGGGATTTGTTTAAATTGGGTTCACGTTCAGCACATACATTGTGGGGCATAGGGCTTTTCCTGTGCAGTACCGTCTGTGTGGGATGTCCAGGGAGGGGTAATACCTCTGGTGAGGGGGCCTGTCGTGTCAATCCTGGGGCAGCTCGCTCACCTTCGCTCCCCACTCGGCTCTAACCTGTGGCTCTAAGTAGCTGTCTGTATGTGACAGCGGTCACACCCATGTACATCGCTTCGACAGGTGGGCCAAACCTGGTGAGGGTAGCCAGTAGGCCTCATACCCCGGTGAGAAAGGGGACATGCCTGGGAACTCAGCCCCAGTGGACTGGGTGAATGAGATCTACTGTGAGATCCAACAGCCAGGAAGATGGTACTGCAACGCTACGTGGAGAGTGAAGGGTGTGACGAGGTACGTGGTCATTCCCTACAACCAAGGAAGACCCCAGTTTGTGACGCTTGTTCATACCACTGGGCCCAGACTTCTGAGCTCAAGAGTGGAATGGCTTTTCCACTTTTAAACTCTCCTGCACGGGTTTCTTCTTGTCAGACATGATGGATAAATGGCTGTTGTTCTGTATTCTGATAAAGCATACGCATTATTAATAAAACACAGAGGAGCATTTTTACTGTGTCTTTGTGGGCAGATTCAGTCAATCACAAAGTTATTCAGAGGAAGGACACTTTGTGACAAGTATCTGTCTCAAGGCAAAACTTTATGACTACCGGTTCTGTCTTCAGCTCCTTCATCAATCCACTTCCTTTTATTTAAAGGTCAGAAGTGGAGCATGTTAGCTGAAGCTTGTACGATGTTCAGTTCCATTCAGAGTGAGGCAGCCCACGCCTGCTCATAGCGAGACCCAGATACATGCACTGGCACTGGCTGGCAAGTGACAATGACACAGGGTAGTTAGACTATTGCTTACACCACACTTGGAAGATTGTGTTCAGATCTGGTGGCCTCAATGCGAGAAAGTTTGTGGAAGCTTTAGACCTGCCTGGATGCTGAGGACATGCTTGGATTGGAGAGCATGTCTTATGAAAATAGGTTGAGTGAGCTAGGGCTGACTGAAGGAGGATGAGGGGTAATGATAGAGGTGTACAAGATTATGAGAGGACAGCCAACCATTTCTCCCCCAGGGATGAAATAGCTAATGCAAGGGTGCATCATTTTAAAATAGAGGAAAGTATAGAGGGGAACGTCAGAGGTGTGTGGAATGCCCTGCCGGGGTAGTAGCAGAGGCAGATACAATTAGGGGCACTTCAGAAACTTTTAGATAGCCACATCATAATCACTATGTGCCGTGTCGTATGACATGGGCGATCGTGGTCTTTCCATGACCTTGATTGTTCTTGGCAAACTTTTCTACAGAAGTGGTTTGGCATTGTCACCTTCAGGACAGTGTCTTTACAGGATGGATGACCCCACCCATTATCAATACATCTTCAGAGATTGTCTGCCTGCCGTTGGTGGCCGGATAACCAGGAATTGTGATATGCACTGGCTGCTCACATGGCCATCTAACCTGCTAGATTGGAACATGCAAAACAGAAAAATTGAGGGTTACGTTGGAGGAAAGGGTTAGATTGGTTGTAGAGTGGGTTAAAATGTCGGCACAACTCCGAGGGCTGAAAGACCTGTACTGTGTTCTATACTGTATAGTCCAGGCAGAGTCATCATCCCAAAGGGAATCAAGTCAAGTTTATTGTCATTTAACTATATACATGTATATAATGTATATGGAGATGAGACAATGTTTCTGTGAACAAGGGTATAGAGCACAGCAGTACACATAACTTATGAAAGTAAGGATAAAATCTACAGATGAATCGCGCATAAATGACAAAGTGAAGTGTAGAAATTAAATATCGTAAGGTATGGAGCAGATTAACCAGTGCCATTTTGAATGCAGAACAGCAGGGAGTACAGAACCCTAATGGTCTTGGGGAACAAGCTGTTTTTCATCCTGACCACAACCCACCCCACACCAATGACCCCTTCTCCCATCTTCAGTCCTCCTCTTCCTGGACACTCCACTCTGCTCTGGACCTTTTCATTGCCAACTGCCGATGGGACATTAACTGTCTAGATTTCAGCAATCTTCTCTCCAATTCCAACCTCACTCCTTCCGAACATTCTGCTCTTCACTCCCTCCACACCAATCCCAGTGACAACTGCCTGACACTTCCTGTTCCTGACCCCTCATAAAGGACCCCATTAAGGAGCACCAGGCCATGGTCTCCCACACCATCACCAACCTTATTAACTCTGGGGATCTCCCATCCACTGCCACCAGCCTCATAGTTCCCACACCCCGCACCTCCCATTTCTACCTCCTACCCAAGATCCCCAAACCTGCTTGTCCAGGTAGACCCATTGTTTCAGCTTGTTCCTGCCCCAGTAAACTCATAACTCGGTTTTATCCACCCTGGTTCAGTCCCTTCTTACCTACTTCTGTGACATGTCAGACGCTCCTCAATCTCCTCAGGAAGTGGAGGCGCCGCTATGCCGCCTTACTCCGAGAGGTGATATTGAGGTCCAGGTGAGGTCACCTGTGACGTGAACTCCCAGGAACTTTGTGTACCGAATTCTCTCTCTCTATGGAGGAGCCATGTATTCGCAGAGCGACATGGTTCATCTGCGCCTTCCTGAAGTCAACAATGATTTCCTTAGTCCTTCACCCATCATTGACACAGTCAAAGTCAAAGGTTATTGTCACGTAAGCAAGTGCAGGTATGCACGGGTGCTTTGGAGAACTGAATTGCAGCAGCATTTCAGGCACAGAGCATCAGGTAAGCAACATTCACAAGGAAAATATAAATCAAGTACTATTTAATATTTTCTACAGAAATACAACTACAATAAAAGTCTTTCGCAAAGTAATCAAATCAGTAATGGTGTTCCAGTACTGAGGTAGAGAATAAGGCTTGTTCAGGAACTGAATAGCTGAAGGGAAGTAGCTGTCCCTGAACCTGGTGTTGTGAGACTTCAGGCTTCTGTACCTTCTTCCTGGTGGTAGTTTGGAGGCGATGACATGGCCCAGATGGAGGGGATCTTTTCAGAACCTAGAACAATACAGTGCAGGAACAGGCCCTTCGGCCCACAGAGTCTCTGCTGAGCATGATGCAAAATTTAAGTATTTCCTGCCTGTATGGAATCCAGCTCCTTCCATCCCTAGCAGCCCATTCCAGGTACTTCCTGCTTGTTTTGTAAAAGACTTGCCCCACCGCCAGAGAAGGAGGACCTTCATTGCTGTCCTAAACACTAGCAGCATTGGAAGCAAAAACAGACAATGGTGCAATCAGTCAGGTTACTTTCAGCAGTAAAAGCTTGTTAGCGAGTTCAGAGACAAGCCAAACCTCTTTAATCTCCTCAGAAAGTAAAGATGTTGGCATGCGTTTGCGATTGTATCTGCGTGCTGAGCCAAAGCTGGTGACTCTCCCCAGTAAAGGCTGATGCATGTTCACCCTCCCTCCCCTTCCTGAAATCAACAATCATATCTTTAGTTTCGCTGAAGTTGAGTGAGAGTTTGTTGTTGTGACTCCACTCAGCCAGGTGACCTATCTCGCCCCTGTACACCGCCTCTCGCCAGCTGTGATTCATCCAACAAAAGTGAAGTCCTCAGAGTTCAATGGTGTTGAATTCACTGATCTCCTGTAGGGAGTGACTCACCTCCTAGCACCTCGAGGCCATTCTTCCATCAACAAGGCACTAGCCAGGAGTGTGACACAGTTGTTTTCACTTGCCTGAGTAAGTAACAACTTTTGAGAAGATCGATACTATCCACGACAAATCGGACGCCTCGATTGGCAGCACATCCACCTGGGGTGCGCTTTCCATCCCTCCACCACAGTGGCTGCAGCGTGCACTGGTCTACAAAATCCTTGCCCAGACTACTCTGAGAGACCCTCCCAAACTCCCCCCTCTCCCCTCAGGAGCCACAAGAGCTGGGCATACAGGGAGCACCATCACCTGCGGGTTTCCCTCCGCTGTCCCAGATAGGAATGGAATTCCTCCTCACTGCCCCTCCCGCAGTGCGGCGTTCCCTCCTTAATCTCCGTCCCACAGGGCAGATTACCTTTTCACCCTCCCTCAGCATGGCGTTCCTTCCTCACCCCAGTTGCCCTCCCTCTCTCCCTCCCTCCGAGCATCGTGCCCCACTTGCCCTCCTCCCTCAGAGCCTGTGGCTTGCCCTCCACACACTCCCCCCACCCCCACATTCCAGAAGATCGGTAGCAGGTCAGGGAGAAGGGACTTGTCCCATCTCCACAAGGGTCAAGGAGGAATGGGCAATAAATGCTGGCCTTTGCCACAAACCCAAAAGACAAAATGAAAATAAAGATGTCCGGTCTCAAAATAGCAGATGACATTTTCCTGTGTTTGATATTTGATCGGATGTTCGATGACAACATCTTCCTGTTCCTCTGTGAATTTTTATCATTTTCAGAACAATTAGTCATTTGGAAATTCCAAAAGAATAATAGCAAGCAATTTGAAATCTGAGTCAATTATGTATTTCGTCAAATTTCAACAGATTATGTTGAAGTGCTTCCAACTTCATCTGGGCCCAGAGAGGGTTGGGGCTGTAGGACAGTGACAGAGCCCGGGGGGAGTAGCCACTGTGTTGGGGGGCACCACAGGAGGGGCAGTGAGGAGGGAATGCCTCGCTGGGGTGAGGAGGGAGCGGTCAGTGAAGAGCAGCCCTGCGCCGTGCGGGAAGAGTGAGTGCTGAGACGTGGAGGGAACACTGTTGAGGGGGTGCGAGTAGGAGCAGTGGGCTGGTGGGGGAGGGGGGTGGCAGTGAGGAGGCATGCAACGCCATGGGAAAGGGGCTAATTCTGTCTACCTGATGACCTGGTTATTGCAAATTCCAGCAGTCTGCAGCAGAAGGTCACTCAGGCCTGGCATTTTGTGTGTGCCTTAAACTTGCTGTTGCAGGAAGAGAGAGAGGAAAAACAGAGGGGGTGGGAGAGAGGTAGAAGGGGAAAGAGAGCAGGAGAGATGGGAGAGAAAGTGAAAAGTTGGGGGAGAGAGGAAAACGGAGCAAATAACAGAATGGGAGAGGGTGAGGAGAGGAAGAGGGACGGTAGAGTAGTCAGTGGGAGAGATATGGACCCAGACCAAAAATGACAAGTGTAGACTGTCCAAACTCTTGATAACCACCACCAGTGCCCCACACCCACTTCCCACGCTCTTCGGAACAGATCTGTCAGATGGTTGTGGCTTCTGTAACAGACCTCATCTCGAAAGAAGAATTAGGTCTGATATGTTTTAAAAGGATGTACGTTGCCTGCATAAGTCATCGGGATGGGGGGTTTCTGTTCCATTGTGGGGCTATGACGAGCACAGCAAGGCCCCGATCCCCGAGAGAGTTTGTGAGATAGAGGGGTGGAGAAAAGAGTAAACACAAAAAAGTATAAATGGGGCAAAACATGTGGAACAGAAGCAGCAGGCCATTCAGCCCATTGTGCCTGCTGCCTCATTTCAGTGACATTGTGGTTGAGTGTTGACCTTGGACACACTCTCCCTCACCGATCCCTCAATTCCTTTGTAATCCTGATCAGTTTAATATTGTCATCTCTGCTGAGGCATGGTGAAAGCCTTTGGTTTTGCCTGACGTCCGTACAGATCAGTTCATTGTGTCAGTACATTAAGGTAGTACGAGGGAGAAACAATAACAGAATGCAGAGTAGAGTGTAACAGTTACAAAGTGCAGTGCAGGCAGACAATAATGTGCAAGGCCTTAATGAGATAGGTTGGGAATTGAAGAGTCCGTGAGACTGTAAGACGTAGGAGTAGAATTGGGCCATTCAGCCTCCTCCCCCTTCTGTTCTGCCATTTCATCATGGCTGATTTATTACCCCTCTCAACCCTATTTCCTGCCTTTGGCCCCTTACTGATGGCGAACCTATTAACCACTGCTTTGAATATACCCAGTGACGACATCTACAGCCACCTGTGGCAACAAATTCCAAATATTCACCACCCTCTGGCTCAAGAAGTTCCTCCTCATCTTTGTTCCAAAGGGACGTCCTTCTGTATGAGGCTGGGCTCTCTGGTCCTAGACTCCCCCACTATAGGAAACATCCTCTCCACATCCACTCTATCTGGGCTCTCTGGTCCTAGACTCCCCCACTATAGGAAACATCCCTTCCACGTCCACTCTTTCTGGGCTCTCTGGTCCTAGACTCCCCCACTATAGGAAACATCCCTTCCACGTCCACTCTATCTGGGCTCTCTGGTCCTAGACTCCCCCACTATAGGAAACATCCTCTCCACATCCACTCTATCTGGGCTCTCTGGTCCTAGACTCCCCCACTATAGGAAACATCCTCTCCACATCCACTCTATCTGGGCTCTCTGGTCCTAGACTCCCCCACTATAGGAAACATCCTCTCCACATCCACTCTATCTGGGCTCTCTAGTCCTAGACTCCCCCACTATAGGAAACATCCTCTCCACATCCACTCTATCTGGGCTCTCTGGTCCTAGACTCCCCCACTATAGGAAACATCCCTTCCACGTCCACTCTATCTAGGCCAGGGGTTCTCACCCTGGGGTCCACAGACCCCTTGTTTAATGGTATTGGTCCATGGCATTTAAAAAAGATTGGGAACCCCTGCACTCAGAAACATCCTCTCCATGTCCACTCTTTCCATGTCTTTCAATATTTGATGGGTTTCAATGAGATCTATCTTCTCCCCCTCCCCCCATACCCCCCATCTCACCCCCAGTTCTTCCAAACTCCATAAGACATAGGAGCAGCATTAGGCCATTTGGCCCATCGAGTCTGCTCTGCCATTCAATCATGGCTGATCCTTTTTTTAACCTCCTCCTCAACCCCAGTTCCCGGCCTTCTCTGCAAAACCTTTGATACCATTTCCAATCAAGAACCTGTTGTTGTCTGCCTTACATACACCCAATCACCTGGCCTCCACAGCTGCATGTGGCCACAAATTCACCACCCTCTGGCTCAAGAAGAAATATTCACCACCCTCTGACCCAATCACCTGGTCTCCACAGCTGCATGTGGCAACAAATTCACCACCCTTTGGCTAAAGACATTTCTCTGCATCTCTGTTTTGAAAGGGCACCTGTCTATCCTGAGGCTGTGCCTACTTATCCTAGACTCTCTCACCATGGGAAACATCCTTTCCACATCTACTCTGTCTAGGCCTTTTAACATTTGAAAGGTTTCAATGAGATTCCCCCCTCCTCCTCCTGAATTCCAGCAAGTACAGACCCAGAGCCATCAAATGTTCCTTGTATCATAACCCTTTCATTCCTGACTGATTGACCACATACAGGCCCAGCAACTAAGTACAGGCCCAGAGCCAGCAAATGTTCCTTGTATGATAACCCTTTCATTCCTGACTGATTGGCCACATACAGGCCCAGCAAGTACAGGCCCAGAGCCAGCAAATGTTCCTTGTATGATAACCCTTTCATTCCTGACTGATTGGCCACATACAGGCCCAGCAAGTACAGGCCCAAAGCCAGCAAATGTTCCTTGTATGATAACCCTTTCATTCCTGACTGATTGGCCACATACAGGCCCAGCAACTAAGTACAGGCCCAGAGCCAGCAAATGTTCCTTGTATGATAACCCTTTCATTCCTGACTGATTGGCCACATACAGGCCCAGCAACTAAGTACAGGCCCAGAGCCAGCAAATGTTCCTTGTATGATAACCCTTTCATTCCTGACTGATTGGCCACATACAGGCCCAGCAACTAAGTACAGGCCCAGAGCCAGCAAATGTTCCTTGTATGATAACCCTTTCATTCCTGACTGATTGGCCACATACAGGCCCAGCAACTAAGTACAGGCCCAGAGCCAGCAAATGTTCCTTGTATGATAACCCTTTCATTCCTGACTGATTGGCCACATACAGGCCCAGCAACTAAGTACAGGCCCAGAGCCAGCAAATGTTCCTTGTATGATAACCCTTTCATTCCTGACTGATTGGCCACATACAGGCCCAGCAAGTACAGGCCCAGAGCCAGCAAATGTTCCTTGTATGATAACCCTTTCATTCCTGACTGATTGGCCACATACAGGCCCAGCAACTAAGTACAGGCCCAGAGCCAGCAAATGTTCCTTGTATGATAACCCTTTCATTCCTGACTGATTGGCCACATACAGGCCCAGCAACTAAGTACAGGCCCAGAGCCAGCAAATGTTCCTTGTATGATAACCCTTTCATTCCTGACTAATTGGCCACATACAGGCCCAGCAAGTACAGGCCCAGAGCCAGCAAATGTTCCTTGTATGATAACCCTTTCATTCCTGACTGATTGGCCACATACAGGCCCAGCAACTAAGTACAGGCCCAGAGCCAGCAAATGTTCCTTGTATGATAACCCTTTCATTCCTGACTGATTGGCCACATACAGGCCCAGCAACTAAGTACAGGCCCAGAGCCAGCAAATGTTCCTTGTATGATAACCCTTTCATTCCTGACTGATTGGCCACATACAGGCCCAGCAACTAAGTACAGGCCCAGAGCCAGCAAATGTTCCTTGTATGATAACCCTTTCATTCCTGACTGATTGGCCACATACAGGCCCAGCAACTAAGTACAGGCCCAGAGCCAGCAAATGTTCCTTGTATGATAACCCTTTCATTCCTGACTGATTGGCCACATACAGGCCCAGAGCCAGCAAACGCTCCACATGTTAATCCTTGCATTCGGGTGAACGTCCTCTCCAATGAAAGTGCATTCTTTCTTAGATAGTTAGCCCAAAATTACTCTCACTACTCCCAAATGCAATCTGACTAACGGCTTATAAAGTTCCAGCATTACAGTCTTGCTCTTGTGTTTTAGTCCTCTCAAATGAGTGTTAACATTGCAGGTTGAGTTGGTGGCAAGGAAGGCAAATGCAAGTTAGCCTTCAGGGAATCCTGCAAAAGGACTCCCAAGTCCTTTTGCACTTCTGATTTCTAGATTTGCTCTCTGTTTAGAAAATTGTTCATGACTTTATTCCTACTACCGAAAGTGCATTACCATACACTTCCCTACACTGGATTCCATCTGCTACTCTTTTACCCATTTTCCTGTCTGAGTCCTTCTGCTTGCTCCCTGCTTCCTCAACATTGCCTCCCCCTAACAGCTCCCCCTGTTAGAGACCTAGAAAATTATAAGGCTAACAGGAAGGAGCTTAAGAAGGAAATTAGGAGAGCCGAAGGGGCCATGAGAAGGCCTTGGTGGACAGGATTAAGGAAAACCCCAAGGCATTCTACAAGTATGTGAAGAACAAGAGGATAAGATGTGAAAGAATAGGACCAATCAAGTGTGACAGCGGGAAAGTGTGTATGGAACCGGAGGAAAAACAGAAGTACTTGAATACTTTACTTCAGTATTCACTACGGAAAAGGATCTTGGTGATTGTAGTGCAGACTTGCAGTGGATTGAAAAGCTTGAGCATGTACGTAGATATTAAGAAAGAGGATGTGCTGACCTTTTGGAAAGCATCAAGTTGGATGAGTCACCAGGACCGGACGGGATGTACCCCAGGCTACTGTGGGAGGCAAGGGAGGAGATAGCTGAGCCTCTGGAAATTATCTTTGCATCATCAATGGGGACAGGAGAGGTTCCGGAGTTGTGGATGTTGTTCCCTTATTCAAGAAAGGGAGTAGAGATAGCTCAGGAAATTATAGACCAGTGAGTCTTAGTTCAGTGGTTGGTAAGTTGATGGAGAAGATCCTGAGAGGCAGGATTTATGAACATTTGGAGAGGTACATGATTAGGAATAGTCAGCATGGCTTTGTCAAGGGTGGGTCGTGCCTTACGAGCCTGATTGAATTTTTTGAGGATGTGACTAAACACATTGATGAAGGAAGAGCAGTAGATGTAGTGTATATGGATTTCAGCAAGGCATTTGATAAGGTACCTCATGCAAGGCTTATTGAGAAAGTGAGGAGGCATGGGATCCAAGGGGACATTGCTTTGTGGATCCGGAACTGGCTTGCTCACAGAAAGCAAAGAGTGGTTGTAAATGGGTCATATTCTGCATGGAGATTGGTGATCGGTGGTGTGACTCAGGGATCTGTTCTGGGACCCCTACTCTTCGTGATTTTTATAAATGACCTAGATGATGAAGTGGAGGGATGGGTTAGTAAGTTTGCTGATGACACAATGGTGGGAGGTGTCGTGGATAGGGTGGAGGGCTGTCAGAGGTTACAGCGGGGCATTGATAGGATGCAAAACTGGGCTGAGAAGTGGCAGATGGAGTTCAACCCAGATAAGTGTGAAGTGGTTCATTTTGGTAGGTCAAATATGATGGCAGAATATAGTATTAATGGTAAGACTCTTGGCACTGTGGAGGATCAGAGGGATCTTGGAGTCTGAGTCCATAGGACACTCAAAGCTGCTATGCAGGTTGACTCTGTGGTTAAGAAGGCATATGGTACATTGGCCTTCATCAATCATGGATTGAGTTTAGTAGCCGAATGGTAATGTTGCAGCTATACAGGACCCTGCTCAGACCCCACTTGGAGTACTGTGCTCAGTTCTGGTCACCTCACTACAGGAAGGATGTGGAAACCATAGAAAGAGTGCTGAGGAGATTTACAAGGATGTTGCCTGGATTGGGGAGCATGCCTTATGAGAATACGTTGAGTGAACTTGGCCTTTTCTCCTCGGAGCGATGGAGGATGAGAGGTGACCTGATAGAAGTGTATAAGATGATAAGAAGCATTGATCATGTGGATAGTCAGAGACTTTTTTCCAGGGCTGAAATGGTTGTCACAAGAGGACACAGGTTTAAGGTGCTGGGAGCTGTCAGAGGTAAGTTTTTACTCAGAGAGTGAGTGTGTGGAATGGACTGCCAGCAACGATGGTGTCTTTTAAGAGAATTTTGGATAGGTAGATGGAGCTTAGAAAAATAGAGGGCTGTGGGTAACCCTAGTAATTTCTAAGGTAGGGACATATTCGGCACAACTTTGTGGGCCGAAGGGCCTGTATTGTGCCGTAGCTTTCCTATGTTTTACCTTTTTTCATATCATCCGCAAACTTGGCCACAAAGCCATCAATTGCGTCATCTATATTATTGACGTATAATGTGAAAAGAAGCGATTTCTGCAACACCGACTCCTATAGAACACCATTAATCACCGGGTGCAGCTTCCAGTTGTCTTCATGATTTTATTTTTCTTTAAATGGGTTCTTTTGGGTTTCTTACTCTGTGACTGCCTGCGAGCAAGGTAGTATGATTTTTATATTCTTTGATTGTAAATGAATCTTGAATCTTAGCAGCCTCATGTGCAGCATGTTGTCAAAAGCCTTCTGAAAATCCAAGTAAACAACATCTACTGACTCTCCTTTGTCTACCCTGCCTCAAAGATTTCCAACAGATTTGTCAGGCAAGATTCCCCTTAAAGAATACATGCTGACTGTGGCCTATTTTATCATGTACCTCCAAGTATCCTGAAAACTCATCCTTAATAATGGACTCCACGATCTTCCCAGCTACTGATGTCAGGCTAACTAGCTTATAATTTTCTGTCTTTTGCCTCCCTCACTGTTAAAGAGTGGAGTGATATTTGTACCGTTCAGTATTCTTCTAACAGTGGGGTAGAAGCTGTCCTTGAGCCTGGTGGTACGTGCTTTCAGGCTTTTGTATCTTCTGCCCGATGGGAGGAGGGAGAAGAGAGAAAGTGTGGGGTGGGTGGGGGCTTTGATTATGCTGGCTGCAGTCAGATTTCTTGCCTCCCTCAGATGCTGCTCAACGTGCTTGAGTTCTTCTAGCACATTGTTCGTTAATAAGAGCGACATCCACCAATCTGGTAATCCCTCTTCACCAAAATCTGCAGGAAACCAGATTATTGGGATTTTATTGCTCTAACCTTGCTGGAGATGCATCTCTATCTAAGGAGGTGCAAGGTGCTTCTTCCCTCCACTACCCTGCAGGTTGCTCTTGGGTAAGGCGTAGCACCTGCTTTGTCCCGATCAGGGTCACGTGAAACCACGGGAGCAGGTGGTGGATGGTTGTACGAGCAACCGGTGCAGATGACAAGTCCAGGTTATGCGACCACTGACACCAGGCAGACAATCTCTGAAGAGTGTTGATAATGGCTGGGATTACCCGTCTTGTAAAGACACTGCCCAGAGGAAGGCAACGTAGAAAGATTTCCCTAAAACAATCATGGTCATGGAAAGACCTCAATCCCTTGCTCTGAAAACCATCAAACGTGACACTTTCATGCATGCAGCAAACCTAATTCACATTTCCTCTCCCAGAGGTTTGGAAAACCACTTTTAGTCTGAGCTGTGCACACACAAAATGCTGGAGGAACTCAGCTGGCCAGGCAGCAGCCATGGAAAAAAAGCACACTCGACGTTTTGGACTGAGGTCTTTCGGCAGGACTGGAGGAAAAAGGATGAGGAGTTGATTTAAAAGGTGTGGGGAGGAGGGGAGAGAAACACCAGATGAGAGGTGAAACAGAGGGGGAGGGATGAAGTGAAGAGCTGGGAAGTTGATTGGCAAAAGAGACAGAAGGCCATGGAAGAAAGAAAAAAAAGAGGGGTGAGCACCAGAGGGAGGCGATGGGTGGATAAGGAAATAAAGAGAGGGAGGGAAAATGGGAAGGGAAATAGTGAGGGGGTATTAGGAGGCATTACTGGAAGTTTGAGAAATTGATTGTCATGCCATCAAGTTGGAGGCTACCCAAATGGAATATAAGGTGTTGTTTCTCCAACCTAAGTGTGGCCCTTATCCCGGCAGTGGATGGACACATCGGAAAAGGAAATGGAATTAAAATGGGTGGCCACTGGGAGATCTCGCCTTTTCAGGCAGATTGAGTGTAGATGATTCCAACACAGGTGAAGTGTCGCCTCACCTGGAAGGACTGTTTACAGCCCTGAATGGTAGTGACGGAGGAAGTGTAGGGGCAGGTGAAGCACTTGTTCCACTTGCAAGGAGAATTGCCAGGAGGCAGATCAGTGGGGAGGGACGAATGGACAAGGGAGTCGTGTAGAGAGTGATCCCTGTGGAAAGTGGAGAGGAGGGGAAAATGTGCTACGGGATCCCATTGGAGGTGGTGGAAGTTTTGGAGGCTGGTGGGGTGGTGGGTGAACCCTATCCCTAGTAGGATGGTGGGAAGATGGGGTAAGAGCAGACGTGTGTGAAATGGAAGAGATGCAGTTGAGGGCAGTGTTGATGGTGGAGGAAGAGAAGCCCTTTTCTTCGAAGTAGCACATCTGCTTCACTCTAGAATGAAAAGCCTCATCCCAACCCCAGATTTGGTGGAGACGGAGGAATTGAGAGAAGGGGATGGCGTTTTTACAAGTAGTAGGGTGGGATGAGGTGTAATCTGGGTAGCTGTGAAAGTCTGTGGATTTGTAATAGGCATCAGTGGTTAAGCTGTCTCTGGAGATAGAAACAGTGAGATTGAGAAAGGGAGGGAGGTGTCGGAAATGGACCAAGTGAATTTGAGGGCTGGGTGGAAGTTGGAGGCAAAGTGGATGAAGTTGATGAGTTTAGCACGGGTGCAGGAAGCAGCAGCGATCTGGTTGTCAATGTCGTCGAAGATTTTCAACCTGAAAAAAAGACTGTATCCTGCCAAAGGATTTTGGCCAGAAATGTCGACTGTACTTTTTTCCATAGATGCTGCCTGGCCATGGAAAGACCACGGTTACCCACGTCGTATGACACAGCACATAACGAATGAACAAACCTTGCTCCCTTCCTCCGAAAGCCATCAAATGTGACACTTTCATACGTTCAGGGAGCTCACATTCACATTTCCTCTCCCAGAGGTGTGAAAAACCATTTTTAGTCTCTGGTGTGAGTGAGCGGTGCATCTACCCAGGGGTTGCATCTCTAAACACAAGCATTTAATGTAGCTTCATTCACTCGAACCACTTGAGTTTCAGACGGTCAGGACAATGGTCTGGGATTTTACGGACATACAAAACTATGGACAGTAAAACTCCGACATTAACCTTTCTGCTTCTACCAGACCAGGCTGAAGGACTCAGTCAGCAAATTACTGTCAACATCAGTGCTTGTTTAGTTAAGACATAACCTCAATCCAACAGCTTCCTCTTAGCCTTCCTGTCTGGTTTTTACAAAACAGAAAATGCAGAACTGTACAGCATAGAAAGAGTCCCTTCGATCCTCCATATGGTACTGAACTAACTAGTCACCAAATGATGAACTAAACTAATCCCTTTTGCCTACACTTGTGTTTAATATTTCAGTAATATTGTAAATACATTTGTTTGTTTACATAATGCACCGTGGGTTATATGTAAAAGTACGTCAATGGCATACGTCATCACGCCACTGCGTCATAAGTGTGCGCCTCACTAAAGAGTACACAAGGATCCCTGGCTCCATGTCTTCCTTTCGATTAGTTTTTGGAAATATTAAAAAAAACAGCGATGAGGCAGTTTTGAGACAAACTTGAGACGAGTACCTATCTGCTGATGTGCAGCATGTTTTTTTCTTCAGAAAGGCAGAGAAATGGTCAAGTAGAAAAACTGCTGCGTGTGATTTCTTTGGAAAAGAGGAGAGATAGTTGAGTTTTTTTTTAAAAAGGCAGAAAATGGACAAAATTCACAAACAATGAGTACCAGATGATAATAAATAATTAATGAAAAAATCAGAATTGGCTGGGTACATCAGAAAGATAGATGCATCCAACCGCACAACAAAACTGGAATATGTATACTGAGTGAATTGAGTGGTATTTTGAAGCTGATGGAATAGCCAAATCAAAGCGAGTACTAGTGTTATTGAGTGGATACAGTCTGCTGAAAAGTTTAACTGCTCCAGCCAAACCAGCTTTGCTGATATTGTGAAAGTAGTCCAAGAACTGAAATCTTTGTCGATTGCAGAACACTTTATGCTGGCTGAGCAAGTGTTGTTCAGCAGCAACCTTGCCATATCGATGCAATGCTCCTCAGACAGGATGAAGAGGTCAATACTCCCCAATGCCATTAGGCTTTACAATTCTACCGCCAGGACTTAAGAACTTTTTAAAAGCTATTATTAATGCTTTGTGAGATAGTGATTTAGATGCATATCATATTTTTTTACTGAGAAGTATTGTATGTAATTAGTTTTGCTACAAGTGTATGGGACATTGGAAAAAAGTTGAATTTCCCCATGGGGATGAATAAAGTATCTATCTATCTATCTATCTATCTATCTATTTAGTATTTCTCTGTTTCTTATGAGGTCGAGTTGCCAGCCCGATGTTCGAGCCAGCACAGTTGGAAAGCGTGAAAGGAGCCGGCCGGATTCGAACATTGGGCCCCTTGGTTCAAATTCCAGTGTTGATGCTGTTACACTACTGCCCAGCAAGCTGACTGGGCAGCCTTGAGATTTACAATGTGTAAGCTGACAATAGACAACAGGTTTCTTTTGTGTAGGCAACATTTAAGAAAACTTCTGATATGTTAATCAGACAGCTACTTGTGAAATGTGGCTTGGTTTTAAGCTGGAAGACAGTTCAAGGAGATTCAGGAAAGATTTGGCTTTTGTGAGTATAAAGAACGAGAATCTACTCTGTGTGCATTAAGGTTATTTCACGAACTTCAAGTGGGAGACAAAAAGCTGCTTGTCAAAGTAGGTACAAAGACCAAAGTCCAGCTGGAATGGAAGGCTAAAAGAAAAGAGTCAATGACGATACAAAGACAGAGGATTCATCGGATGACGTCGGCATGAAGAAACCATGATAAAGGGAGCATTAGAATTGTTAATAAGAGAATACTCCAGTGAACTAAATGCACCTTCCCAAGATCAAGAAGGAGGAGGAGGAGGAGGAGGAAGAGGAGGAGGAGGAGGAGGTTGTTCAGAGCTGTCTGATCCACTTCCTGCAGTCTCAGTCAACTCGTACAACACGGTGGAGGAGGCCCCACAGCCCGAATTGTTTTCACAGCCACAAGTCTCACCTGTCAAGCAAAGCGATCCCTCTCATCAGGAAAGACTTTATTCTGCAAGAGTAAGGA